>NC_079388.1:21371492-21442355 GCF_029220125.1 Pseudoliparis swirei | reverse complement strand
TGGAGGTTTAAACTCTCTGAATAATGATGAAGTCAATGTCAGTGATTCAAAATGTCGTTCTGGTGAGAAACCACTAGGCTGCTCTGAATGTGGGAACATATTTCACCTCATGGGAGATTGGGAGAGACACATGTTGACTCACACAGGAGAGAAAACATTCAAGTGCTCAGTTTGTGAGAAAAGCTTTAAGCGCAAGTCGGGTCTGAAGTTACACATGATGACTCACACAGGAGAGAAACCTTATCGCTGCTCACAGTGTGGGAGAGGTTTCACTGGAAGTGGTGATTTAAAGAAACATATGAAAATCCACACGGGAGAGAAACCGTTCAGCTGCTCCATCTGTGGGAGAACTTTTATACAGAGGGGAGCTTTGAAGGGACACATGTTAACGCACACAGAGGAGAAACCGTTCAGCTGCTCCATCTGCACTAAGTCTTTTACACAGAGGGGAGCTTTGAAGAGACACATTTTAACTCACACGGGAGAGAGGCCATATCGCTGCTCAGAGTGTGGTCGAGGTTTCATTGGAAGTGGAAGTCTGAAAAGACACATAATAATCCACACGGGTAAGAAACATTTCAGCTGTGCCCTCTGTGATAAATCATTTACACAACAATCATCTTTGCAGACACACATGTTGACTCACACAGGAGAGAAACCGTATCGCTGCTCACAGTGTGGGAAAGGTTTCACTGGAAGTGGAGGTCTGAAGAGACACATCAAAATCCACACAGGATAGAAACCTTTCAGTCTGAGACAACTTTTAAACCGAGTGGAAGTGTCCAGAGACGCATGTTAACTCTCATTGTGTTGATCTCTCATATTATTGAATTGGATCAGTATTGTTACCGTCATTAAACTGTTATAGTTTTAAAGAGCCGTTTCTGTGATTATTTTCTGCACATATGTTGTGATGATAGCTGGTTGGTATCGTCAGGTCTCAGACTCGAACCTTCACCGTTCACGCTAAATGTTGACAGTTCCAGGTAATATGTAGAGTTGAGTGTTGATCCGGGTTTTCTTTTACCACCTGCCGTGATGAAATAGCCCTGGGGCGGAGCTCTTGTGGAGAGTTAACAGAACGCTCTCCTGACTGAGTTAGACATCCGTTTAACGCCGATGGAGAAAACTCAGACCGTTTATCATTATATAAACTAAGTGTGAAGCAATATGTGTCATTAAGGCTGGTGCCATTTAGCTAGCTAATGCTAGTTTAGGTTAACAGCTAGCTAGCTAACTATTATTTAACATGACTCAATTAAATTCAATGTGAGTAAATCAAGTCATTAAACTGAGCGTGACGAGCTACATGTCAGTCAGCAGAGGCGTCGACGTGCCTCACGCATCTCAACTTGGATTTCTACCGATTAAGAGTCGACCTCGGTAGCTTCTCGTAGTCCCATTTAAACTCTTTATTCTTTTACCTAAATCCCTACCAACGTAAATATGTTCTTTTACTTTACGTGTGATAAGGTACAATTTCCAAATTTAAATATATTTCGGGCTCTTCATGAGGGTCAGTTGGGGACCTGGGCTCAGAAAATTATCGGGAGGCAATCAATTGATGATATTTTAGCTTTATATTATTATAATATATCTATATCTCATAACTATATTTTAACTGAACACAATCTCTTGAGTTTTCTCTTTTCAAAGATGGAAGTTACTTTAGTATGGGAATATTGATAACGTATTTGTATTAATTGATCAGCTTTTATTTTGAAGGTTACCCACCAAGATCGTTCCCCCACTGTTAAGTCATAAAAAAGTATAATTCAATACTAAATAAATCAAATAATTGATTATAAAAAATATTAATTTCATTTTTGTAACTTCGAGTTTAAAAAAATAATAATATTACAAAAATATTATTTATGTCCTCAAAGTAACTCAGTATTATAATCGAAGTCTTAGCACATTTTACTTAACTTTACTTTATTTACTTTTAAGTTTTATGTAATAATAATAATGATAATAATAAGTATGATTATGAAAATAAAAGATGAACAATAAATAATACAAATTAATAATTTAAATAATGACACAGTGGGTACAGAAAGTATTCTGATGCCTTTAAAATTAAATTGTTAATACTTATGACCATGTGATATTTCAGTTTTTATGTTTTAATACATTTGCAAACATTTCTACATTTCAGTGTTTTCTGTCAAGATAGAGCTGAGTTACATTAATGAGAAATAAAATGAACTTTTTTGATTTTAACAAATGGCTGCAATGAAACAAAGAGTGAACATTTGAAGGGGTCTGAATACTTTCCGTAGCCACTGTATATTTCAAAAAAATTAATGACGTAACAATTTAAATTGAAAATAAATAAGTCAATTTATTCAGTTTATTTTGTACATCACAGAATCACAAATTACAAATGTGGTAGTACTAGTAGTATATTGATATTATAAATGATCATTTACAGAACTTCAATTTGTTTTTACAATATTACAAATAATTAAAAACAATATTATAATAACGAATTATGAACAATAAATAAGAACAATTTGAAAATGAAAAAAAATCTATGTAATAACCAATCTGGTTTCATTTGGAAATCATAAGACACGCGTATGTTTTAATATCGAGTCATTCATAGTAAATCATATTTTACTAAACTTAAATTCATTTAGTTACAGTTTTTTAAATTTATATATGTATAATAAAAAAGAAAAAATATAAAAATTATAATGAATGATGAGCAAAATAACTTTTATATTTAAGAAATCTTTCAAATATAATATTGAATAAATATACGTGCAGAAAAGGACCAGGAGGCATTTAATTGGTGATATTATGTCTTTTATAAATGTTCGAAATCAATTCAATTCAATTCAATTCAGTTTATTTGTATAGCCCAATTTCACAAATTACAAATTTGTCTCGGAGTGCTTTACAATCTGTACACATAGACATCCCTGCCCCAAAACCTCACATCGGACCAGGAAAAACTCCCAAATAACCCTTCAGGGGGAAAAAAAGGGAAGAAACCTGGAGGAGAGCAACAGAGGAGGATCCCTCTCCAGGATGGACAGAACAATAGATGTCATGTGACCAGAAGGACGGATTAGAGTTAAAATACATTCAATGAATGTGACAGAGTGTATGAATAGTTCATAGTAGGCATATTCCACGATGGAGACTTCCACGATCCATCAGGCAGATGGCGGTGGGGAGGAGGAGTGGGCGGAGTCTCAACAGTGGGCGGAGTCTCAACAGGACAGTGGTGTAGTCAGTAGCAGGATTTCTCTTTCCATGTCCTCTTGGAAAAGATGGAAGTTTATTCCACTACATAAATGTTATAAACAACAACAACGTGCAACATTTTTGAAATATAACAGAATTAGTGCAAATATATGACTTGATACAGCCATTCTTAATTCGTTTTCAATGTTGAGCTTTTGTTTTGGAGGGTGTGGCAGTCGCGCATGCGCAAGCGTAACCTGTTAACGCCTTAACATAGTTACATGCGTTAACAGGTTCGAGTTATTTGAGTTTAATCAACATTGCAGCTTCCCAGGCTCTTATTTTGAAGGTGCCTCCGCAAGCGGCCGCTGTTCCGGTCTCCACTCACAAGATGGCGCCTCCCGTCGGCAGCAGCAGCGTCTCTTCGTCACTGCGGTGGTAAAGTGTCAGTTAGCTCCTTCAGTCCTGACCCAGCAGACTCTCTGTATGTCTGGATAAACCTCTGAATGGACTTCTAGAGGTTCTCCTTTGGTTCTGGATGTTGTTCCTCGGACTCATCTCCCGCTACAAAGACATTGAAGTTAGCTTAGCATGCTAACAGCGCGAGTCCCAGTTTAAAGGAGAGGAAACGGGCTTTGTGACGGACTTTGTGTGGAGAAAACGTTTCTGTCGTTGGGGGGAAATGTCTAAAGTCCAAATGCTGAGATGTTTCGTCAACCAGCGACTCACTGCGGCTGCGCAGGAGATATGTGGGCTGTTTGAAAGAACGATAGCAGAGTACGAGGAGGAACTTTGTGCTTCTAGAGAGGAGAACGAGCGACACAGGAAACGACTGCACGTGGGCACAAACTACCACATCCGGTCACAACGAGCAGGTTGGTTTCCTTTCGCCAATTCAAAAAGTATTTTTGGTTTGGAAGGTTCTAACTGAGTGAAATGACCCGGTAGTATCTAAGTGAGGTCACGCCAGCCGGCGCGAGCGTGTACAGAAGTGGCTTCAAAATAAGAGAACATTTCCGGTGAAAGTGATATGACGAAATAAACCTTTTAAATACAGATTAAACTAAATGAATAAATGAAAAATCATGAATTGTATTATTAAACAACATATGAAGGTAACTCTTCCAAAATTGGGACGATTTCAAAATAAAAGATTGGAGTAAATGTGCCTAATTTCACATGATATTTAAAAGGGAATAGTCCATAGTTAAAAACTAATTACACTTCAGATTCATAGACCACCTCAACACGCCCCTTAGAGTTGTGGTTCTCAACCTTTTTTTGGTGATTTGCCGCCTGATACTTTTCCCAGCAATGTACCTCCTAACCAGCACAAATCAAGTTTGCTTTAAAAAATAAGTAGTAATCCAGAGCGCTGTGGCATGCGTCAGTTTTTCACACGCTCGATTACTTATTTCCATATCCTGCTTAACTCTTATATTGTATTCTCACAATATTCTGTTGTATTACAAGGGCACAAATAACCAATAACCATTTGTTGCATGTGTCACTTCACCCAAAGGGAAACTGATTTACTTTGATAGGTCCAAATATGTCCTCAACATGTGAATCATGTCTCCCACATGACAGGAAAGTAGTGAGATCACTGGATTTGTTTTTACCTGTAATGTCAGTTTTCTAAGATGTGGATGTGTTTTATTATTCTCCTCAGACGTCCAGCAGCTGTTGGAGGTTCAAGAAGAGGTTCCCCTTGAGCAGCAGGACTGGAGCTCCAGTCTGGACCAAGAGGACCCAGAACCCCCCCACATTAAAGAGGAACAGGAGGACCCAGAGCCCCCCCACATTGAAGAAGACCAGGAGGACCCAGAGCCCCCACACATTAAAGAGGAAGAGGAGGACCCAGAGCCCCCACACATGGAAGAGGACCAGGGTCTGAATAATGAGTTTTATGTCAGTGATCCAACATGTAGTTCTGGTGAGAAACCACTAGGCTGCTCTGAATGTGGGGAAAGATTTCTCACGGAAGATTTGAGGAAACACATGAAAATCCACACAAGAGAGAGAACTTTAAGCTGTCAAGTCTGTAAGAAAACCTTTAAACACAGTGGAAGTGTCCAGAGACATTTGCTAACTCACACACGAGAGAAACCCTTCAGCTGCTCCGTCTGTGAGAAAAGCTTTAGGCGCAAGTCACGTCTGAAGTTACACATGATGATGCACACAGGAGAGAAACCCTTCAGCTGCTCACAGTGTGGGAGAGGCTTCACTGAAAGGGCAAGTCTAAAGAGACACATGACGATCCACACAGGAGAGAAACCGTTCAGCTGCTCCGTCTGTGAGAAGACTTTTATCCACAGAGGGAAATTGAAAGGACACATGATAACTCACACGGGAGAGAAACAGTTCAGCTGCTCCGTCTGCACAAAGTATTATACGCGGATGGAACATTTAAAGAGACACATGTTAACTCACAGAGGAGAGAACTCCCTCTAGTGGTTCTGGTTGTGACTCCCTCACTTGGAAACAAGACCGTCAGATCCTGGAGCTCCCTCTCAGTGACTCACTTCTAACTTGGAGGACTCTGTCCATGATCTGTCCCTTCATCACGGGATCGCTTGTTGCGTTGAAAAAGATGCTTGTAATTGTATAATAGATGTTTTTTCCTTTTACAATGGAATATGATCAGCATATTTAAGGCAATAAACTTCTCTTTCTAAAGAGCCGTTGGTGTGGTTATTGTGGCCTGTGTGCTGGTGAGAGCCGGTTGTGTCCTGGGCTCTGATGGAGAGCGTCACTGTTCCCTCTACATGTGGAGTCGTACCTTCACTCTGGACATTTCTCATAGACACCAATGTAAAGACTTTATCCACAGTGGTGCCCCTTAGTACAGCTTCCCAACCACCACATTCTAAAACAGCTTCTTCCCTCTGGCTGTGAGAATCCTTCGTTAGTCCTTCACCCTCCATGTTTCATACTTATCTTGTTTATTTTCTTTCCTATGTAAAAAATTGGGACTACAATCTAAATGATGTTGTGAAATCCAGTCCGTACGATGAAAGTGTAAGAGCGTGTACCCTTTATACTTAAGTACTAAACCTGTTCCTTTCAGATCCCAATGAAGCTTTCGTGTTATTTCAAAAACATGTTTCATTGATGTTAGGATGGCCACATAGTGGCTGGATTCTGGAAGCAAGAAACTCAACATTAAGTCAGTAGTGGTTATAGTATAATAATAATAATCTACAGGATCTCTATTGGTTCAACATGTCCCCATCGAGATCATATAAAGCCCGAACCAGGAAATAGACTTCACAATCACCCCTCTACAACGCCGTTTCTCAATCAGCGTACTTTTCTCTACTTGTGTCCTCGTGAAACGTCATCAGTGTCAGCCCGAGTACACGTTCACATTCTCGCAAAGCACGGTCAAAATGCCCGGATGTGACTTGATCCTCCCACTTTCTGGAGGATGAATCAGAGGAGACTTGTGCGCAATCTGGCCAGCAGATATCCCAGAATGCATTTCACCAGCAACCGGAAACAGTAGCGGAGGAGAAAATAAACAACTGACCGATGACTTTTTATAAATACTCCTATTGTTGAGTCACGGAATGTCATGTTAGGATGTTTTCAAGCGAGAAGTTAGTAGTTTAAAAATCAAATCTGTGGTCAGTTTGTTATGATTCAGTCTCATAAAGATCTGCGCCGTAGATTTGAAGTTCTGCTCGCGGGACCACTGAGCTCCGGAGCAGATAAAGTTTCATGGGGTGTGTGCAAATAAAAAATGACCATTACATTTATTTTTTTTATAAATATGTATTATACATAAAAAAATAATAATTCTACATTATATACATGTTGAGAAATAGAAAACAGAACACAACTATTGACAGACTATTTACAATATGGCTTCACTATAATAACATCATGTCATCGTGTCACGAGACCTCTCTGCTGGCCGGGCAGGTGGAGCTGCAGGTGGAGCTGCAGGCGCTGGTGAATCCTCTCTGTAAAATACAAGACTAGTCAGCACCGCGCACAAGTTACGGACACCGGGACGGACACCGTGACACGTAACGTGGAGTAAAGACTCTTACCCGGTCCAAGTGGCTCTCTTCTGGCTGCGTGTTCCTCCTCGTGGCTCTGCAGCTCCTCCAGGCTCCGCGCTGCTCGCCAAAATCACTGCGGCTGTTTCTAAATGAGCCTCACCTGTGTGGTGGGCGGGTCCCTTGTGATTTACTGAGTGTTCATTGGTTGTTTTTTCCACAAAATGTTGACAGACAAACGGATTGACAAATCATGGTGAAGTTTTTTGTGTGACGAGTTCTTTCCGCGCCAACGCACAAAGTCGCGATTTGGACAAGTTCGGCGGGCCGGATTAAAAAGCCTAACGGGCCGGATGTGGCCCGCGGGCCGTAGTTTGCCCATGTCTGCTCTAGAGGCTGGGCTCATTTTCTCCATTTTACAAAAAAATTTAAATTCACCTTTTAAAGGCGTTTTAATATGACACATACCCCCACGTGTTCTACATCAAACATTCCAGAACAATCTCAGCTCTATTCAATGAGGCTCATTGTCCTTGCGCCGTGTTCTCTGCTCCCTGACTGACAGGCTGCTAATGAGCCTTACCTGTGTGGTGGGAGGTCCTTGTGATTTACTGAGTGTTCATTGGTTGTTTTTTTCGCAAAATGTTGACAGACAAACGGATTGACCAATCACGGTGAAGGTTTCGTGTGACGAGTTCTTTCGCGCCGTCCCCCGACACGTCGCCCCTCCGTTCCTCTGTGTATCAGAGGGGGAGACGGGAGGAAGGAGGAGCAGGAGGAAACCCGACTGATTCATCCACGAGTTAAACTCATTTATGCTCCTTATTTTCAAGCAGAAATAATTGTTTTAAAAACGGAAACAGTGTAAAAACTTCAACGCACACCGGAAGTAAACAAAGTTGTGTTAATTGCGTTAAAATATTTTAGTGCGTTAACGCGGCCAAATTAATCGCATAGATTAACGCGTTAACGCTGACAGCCCTAATATATATATATATATACACACACACACATAATTCAAAATAAAATAATTATATTTAAAGAATATTGAAAAAAGCAGGGTTGTCATATTTTTTTGGACAAAAAAAAATAATTTACAGTGAATAATTAGAGTAAACTCAGGAGCAAGAACAGCTGATGTGGTGACGTCATCAAGTTAGCTGCTGTTCCAATTGCAGAAAGACCGTCCTCCCGTCCTCTCGTCCTCTCCCGTCCTCTCGTCCTCTCGTCCTCCCGTCCTCCCGAGTCCGGACTCCAAAAGAACACAAGTCTGTACTCGTGTACTTTGAATTGAGAAACGCCGTTTATTACCTCTCGGAATCTCCTGGAACCATACATTGGTGCTCGGGCACCCTGGGGACTCTATTAGATGGAACACCCTGGAAAAGAGACACAACAGAGGTGAGTGAGTGGAACACAGGACAAGTTGCATCTTATTTGACTGCACCGATGGATTGGAGCACAAGGAAAGTGAGGCCTTCTAAGTCTAACGCAGAAAGGAGGAGAGATAAATGGAAGGGCACAGAACAAGTGACTGAAGAGATTTCTGAACCGGGGCGTCCATCAGATGTCATCATCAGACATGAAGGTACGCTGCAGAAAGACGATCCTGCTTTAAAGCGTTGGTTTGACTAACAGAGGTTGAGGGAGTCAAACACGGGCGCCCAAAATGTCTTGAGGAAGTTACTTGTTTAGTAAAAAGGGGGATTCTCCATCAGTGCAGAGGTGAGGCAGGACATGTGGCAGCTCCAAAAACGTTGCCTGGGATTGCCAGTAGTTTTGTCAGGTTCTGCAGTTCTTGTTAGAAGTGTCATCTGATTTCACAGAGGAAGGAAGCCACTTCCCATAATTGAGATGCCCTTTGAAAGAATATGCATGGATATAGTGGGTCCATTCGAGGGGAGTTCTTCTGGTAACGGGTACATCTTGGTATTCTTTGGCTATGCAACTCGCTATCCTGAAGCTTTTCCCCTCAAGTCTGTGAAGGCCAGATATGTTACGGCTGTTCTCCAGGTAAGGCATACCCAGAGGGGTCCTGACAGACTGTGGGACACATTTTATATCTGGGCTGCTATGACAGGTCTTCCAGCTGTTAGGAGTAAAGGCGATTAAGACCACCGCTTATCACCCCCACACGGATGGGCTGGTAGAAAGATACAGACACTGACAAACGTGCTCCTCAAGTTTCTACACAGGAGCTGATGGGGATCAATGGCTGCTGTATCGACTCTTTGTCTACTGGGAGGTGCCACCGGCTTCAACCGGATTCTCAACATTCAAACTGCATTATAAGCGCCAGGTGGGAGGGCCACTGGACCTCCTGAAGGACTACTGGGAAAGTGCTACACCAGGGAGAAAGAACATGTTGGCATACGTGGTCAAGATGAGAGAAAGGTTGGAGGATCTATGCCAGCACTGGACCAGGAGACCATGAGGATGCCACAACAAAACCAACAAAAGTGGTATGACCAAAGCTGGGAGAGAAAAGTACATAACTGCCCTGGACCTGAATGAAGGCTATTGGCAGGTTGCGCTAGCACCAGGAGTTTGTGAATTGAACGGCACTCGGACTCCATTTGGTATGCATCACTTTAAAGTGATGCAATTTAGCCTCCATGTGGCACCAGCTACCTTAAGAGGCTAATGAACCACGTTTTGAGATACTTGATTGACTTTTCAGCTGCCTACTTGGACAATGTGGTAATTTTCCGCCATTCTTGGGTGGAACACATGTCACATCTACCACAAGTCTTGCAACGTATTAAAGTGGCAGGGTTGACAATCCGAAAAAATGTGCAGTAGCCCAGGAATAGGTTGGGTATTTTGGGTTATGTCATCGGCTTGGGCGAGATCAAACCTTAAGTGGGGAAGGTTGATGCCATTCGGCTTTCCCTGCCAAGAAGGTCAACAGTTTTTACCTTTTTTATCCTCTTAAGACACGACGGTCCTCGAGTCCTCTCCTCTCCGTGGTGGTCTGACTCGGCGCTCTTGAGCCACCTTGCGAGCGTCGAAAAGGAAATGGAGAAAATCTAATCAAGCAGACGACCTGCTCGCCTATCAATCTCTGCTCTCCTCCTCCTCTGCAGCCAAAAGCTCTGAACCAAACCTACATTCAATCTTCTTTCTCTAACCACCCCAAACTCTTCTCTATCTTTTCCAACCTCCTTGATCCCCTCTGTCCTCTTCCTCCTTCCACACTTCTACCGAGCCACTTCGTCGACTACTTTACAAACAAGATGGTTGACATCCGCTCCTCCTTTTACTAATCTATCTACTATCACTACACGAACACCAACTTCTTCTTCATCCCCCTCTCTTTCCTCTTTCACCCCGTCTCTTAATCAGGTTCTTACCTTGGGGACCTCGGCCCCCCGACCTCCTGCCCCCTTGACCCCGTCCCGTCTCACATCCTCCAGGCTGTTGCTCCTGACCTTCTGACCTTTCTCACCATCATATTAACAGCTCCCTCTCAACTGGCAGTTGGAGAAAGTCCTTCTCCATGGCCTCCCCGAACTGATCCCATTCCTGAGTTTTTGCATTTCCGTGATCACCGCAGCTGCTTCAGGAGACCCCTGGGCCAACCAGGCCTGAAAGACCTCCTTCTTCAGCTTGATGGCTTCCCTGACCCCCGGTGTCCACCACTGGGTTCTCAGGTTGCCGCTACGACAGGCACCGATGACCTTCCGACCACAGCTCCTATCAGCCACGTCCACGATGAAGTCTCCCAGGAGAACTATGGAGTCAGCAGACGTTTCCTCTCCAGGACCCCTCCTACCGACTCCAAGAAGGCTGGATAATCTGAACTGCTGTTTGGTGCATGAGCACAAACCACAGTCTGAGCCTTACTCCCCAACCCGTAGGCTCAGGGAGGCGACCCTCTGGTTCTCCAGGGAAAACTCCAACCCAGCAGCGCTCAGCGGGGGCTTGTGAGGATCCCCACTCCCGCCCGGCGCCTCTCACCCTGGGCAAATCCAGAAAGAACAGAGTCCTGTCCATGCTGCCGGAGATCGGCTCCCCCGGGCCCGCCGCCCGGTCTACAGAGCATGTGACCCCGATGCTGGTCCCTGTGAGTGGTCCACAGGGTCTATTTCCCTGTTCGGGCTTTAAGTGATCAGGTGACATGTGGGACCAATAGAGATCATGCAGATTATTGACATTAGGGGTTAAGAATGTATGTAAATGTAAATACTGCGGTAAAGGTACATGTGTTATCGGGGGAGGGGTTACCTACACTGTGGTGGGGTTGAGGTCCTCATCAGTAGCAGGCTATATACCGCTGTCTCCTGCTATAGAGCTGAGTTTGTTGCTGCTGGGGCCACATGCTACCCTTACATAATGACTGTCTTGTTTTTCATACGTGTTGGTTAAATAAACACCTGGTTGGCCTCCAAATCCAGCTGCTCAGTGGCCATCCTAACACCACTCTGTGTATGAAAAATCTGGTTTAATATTTGAAAGCACGAGACATGAGTGGGTCCACGCCAGTGGTGTAGTCCAGGGTATACGCAGGTATACGGCGTATACCCACTTCTCAATCACCGCTGGTGCCTGGTGCGCATTATTTAGTAGTGCATGGGTCACTCACAGGCGGACCGCGGTCCGGGTCCGGACCCAGTCGCCGTTGTCTGTGGACTCTGGACAGAAATCCAATTATTATTTCCGAATTATTAACTGTTGATGGATCGCTTCTATTTCACCGGCGCAGCTTTTCCTGCCTTTGCGGCTCTCGTCCAGGAAACACACGCCTTGTAAATCCTCTCACACACTCGACCAATCACATGTGTGTATTCTGTTAAGCCCCGCCCTCGACTCTTGTGCCATATTCACACACACGGAGCAATGGGAGAGAGACCAGATAGTTGAAAAAAGTAAGTGAATCAGAGAAGTTATTTCACTTGGCGCTCCAAAAAGAGAGATTGTGGACGCTTAACCAGAGCCTTTAACCAGGAATGGAGAGACTGTTATATGTTCATTATTCCCACAATCAGTTCAAGAGCAGTACGACTCATGTTCAGCGATATTAAAATCAGCGATGTGAAGCGCCACTTCGAGACAAAGCATTAAGGCACAGCAAAATAAACCTAAAATCCCAATATGATCAGAACCCTAACACATGAATTACTATGATCACAGAACCCTAATACATGAACTAACTGACCAACGATAATGTTAACAGAGGAGAAATGGGCTGAAACAAGTGGTTTAATAACCAGGTAAAGTCCCTGCACACACATTTCTTTTTTTAGATGACAAGAATATAACATCTTGGCTCTTTTGATTGACATCATTTGACGCCATAGGATGGTGAAGGGATGACCCCCCCTACTCTGCTTCTAATTGGCTCGTACTCGACGCCTTCGCTGGTTAGATTGGTTAGGTTTTTAGCGCGAGTGGAGAGAACTGATGATGAGCCAATCAGAGGCAGAGTAGGGGCGGGTCTTAATAAGCAAAAATGTTTTGCATATGGACAAATTTGTTAATTTACTTTGAATTATTAGCCTTTACAAAAACGTAATGAACAGGTAAGATGAAGCGAGGATCCAATCAGCATCGAGTCCAGAAGCGCCGGGCCGTTTCGAGACGGGGCTCGGTTGATGGTCGAGTGTGACTGGTGTTGCCGGTGAAGTGTCTTCGGGGGTTGAACCGACTTATGCTGTTGCTCCCTCTGCTTGCGGAGCGGGGCGGGTAAGTATTGCGACGTGGCGCTATTCCCGGAAGCAAAACTGTCTGTGAATTGACTGGCTCTGGCCGCGGATCCGGTGTCCGTTTTGTTTTGGTAGTTGACAGGCACGTGAGCAGGAAACTTCGCCGGGAGATCAGTCCTCCTCTCCAGTGAGGGTTGAAGGAGAACACTGGTCTGGCAATTTCTGAGCTGGCTGATAGAGATTGAGGCGTTGATTGGTCTTGTGGATGACAGAGAGCTATAGCTGAGTGTGATCACTAGCGGAGGGAGCTGATTTTGCGCGAGCTTTTGCTGGATTTGGAAGTTTCTGGTGCGGCTTAGTTGGTCAGACAGGAAGAGAGGTAACAGGTGGTCACAGTCGACCCAGAAGTTTGACTTTACTCTTCAGTCAGGATGGCTGGAGTAGAGGGAGATAGTGATAGCATGGAGCTAAGTGGTAGAGAGGCAAGAGGTAGGAGGGAGAATGAGTGGGAAAAGACAAGGAAGAAGAAAAAGAGGGGAAAAGAGAATTTGGGTGAAACCGAGAGTGAAGAAGAGGAAGTTGGAGAACCAAAGGCAGAACTACTGAATGTAGTGATTCGATTTGAAGGAGAAGGAGGAGTTAAGAAAATTGATCCATTAAAGCTGACCAAAGTAATTAGAGCACAATTGGGAGAAGTGAAGTATGCAAGGGTCTTGGGAGATGGCAATCTCTTAATTGGGTGCAACAGTAAGGAACAAGTTGATAAGGCAAAAACACTTGCCATGGTTGGACAGATAAAAGTGCTCTTAAAGTGGTGAAAGTGGGAGAACAGAGGCCAAATGACGCTAGGGGAGTGATATCTGGAGTACCCTTGAGTATGAATATGAAGGATCTGGTGGCGAGCTTAATAGTACGTTGCGGAGCAGTTAAGAGTGCTAAAAGAATGACAAGAGGAGTAGAGAAAAAGGAAACTGAAACAATTTTGGTAGAGTTTGATGGAAAAGTCATTCCTGCGGAACTGTATTGTGGATTTGTGAAATACAGAGTAAGGGAGTTTACACCAAAACCAGTGAGGTGTTTCAAATGTCAGGAATTTGGGCATGTGGCAAAAGTGTGCAGAGGAAAGACAAGGTGTGCCAGGTGTGGAGGAGAACATGAATATGGAAAGTGTGGAGAAGGAGTTGAGCCAAAGTGCTGCAACTGTGGTGGGAGACATAGTGTTGCGTATTGGGGATGTGAAGCAATGAAGCGAGAGGTGGAAGTCCAACAAACAAGAAGGAAAGGAAATGTAACTTATGCAGAAGCAGTTAAGTTGGTGAGGCAGGAGAAGAAGCCAGAGGAGGGTATCAATAAAGTCCAAATGGCAGTGGAAGCAGAAATAAATGATAAAGTCAGGGTACGGGCAGAAAAGGAGAAGATGGTGACTTTCATAGCAGGGGTGATAAATGCAACTGCTGAGGTTCAGTCAAAAACTGAAAGGATTCAAATAATTGTTAAAGCAGCAGTACATCATCTTGATATGATAGGTTTAAAATGGGAGGAAGTGAGAGACCGTCTTAGTGTACAGGCAAGCCAGCTTGCATGTATTGGGTGATAATCATGTTAATACTTCAATGGAATGCAAGAAGTTTAATTTCCAATGGGCAGGAGTTTAAGAAATTTATAGATAGCAGAAGGGAGAAACCAGATGTCCTGTGCATACAAGAATCGTGGCTAAAGCCAAGATTGGACTTTGTAATAAATGGGTATGTATCAATTCGAAGAGATAGGAAAGAAGGACAAGGAGGGGGCTGTGTTACTTTTATAACAGAAGTGATTCACCATAGGGTACTGGGTATAGGGCAAGAAAGGGAGTATGTGGTAGTTGAAGTTTGGAGTGATAGGAAGGAATTTGTGATAGTGAATTATTATAATCCATGTGTAAAATTAGAATTGAGAGAATTGGAAGAAATAGAAGGACAAGATCGGACAAGTATAGTATGGTGTGGGGACTTCAACGCACATAACACATGATGGGGGAGTGGAAGTACGGATGGCAATGGACAAACTATAGAAGAACTATTAGATGTTAGGAATTTAGTCTGCATAAATGATGGGAGTAAAACCAGGATTAATGTCAGCACAGGAAAGGAGTCTGTGCTGGACCTAACACCAGTGGGTATACGCCGTATACCGGCGTATACCCACTTATTTTTCAGTCAGCATTGCGTATACCCACTTCTCAATCACCGCTGGTGCGCATTATTTATAAAACAGGGCGTTTATCCTTTGCTGTATGGCAGGGCTTTTCAATAGGTGGCCCGCGGGCCGAATCCGGTCCCAGAGCTGCTTTGGACTGGCCCCCGGAGTGTGCTCCAGTAAAAAAAAATTATCGCGCGGTAGAGCGATGCGCGCAGCACGGCATCGGAGCTCTGCCGTGCTGCGCGCAGACGGACGACTCTCACTAGCACCCCCCCCCGTCAACAACTCTCCTTTGCGCGAGTATACCCACTTCTCCAGGGACCACTACACCACTGCCTAACACTAGTGTCGAGTAACATTGCGGCAGTGTGTGATTGGAAAGCATATCACGAGGGAACTATAGGCAGTGATCACTACCCGATATTTTGTAAAATAAATATTCGTATGTCAGTCGTGGAAGAAGCCAGGGGTGAAAAATGGGTCTTTGGGAAGGCCAACTGGAAGAGATTTAAGGAAAAGAGTGATGGGCATCTGAGTAAGATTAATGGTGATATGCCCATAGAAAGCCTAAATGATATGATAGTCGAAGGCATTAGGGCAGATGCTCTAGAGGCCATCCCAAAAAGTAAAGGAAAAGCAAGAAGAAAAGCAGTACCATGGTGGACCAATACTTGTAAAGAGGCGGTTAGAAATAGAAACAGGGCATTCAAGTTTATGAAAAGAACCCATAACTATCAGTATATGATACAGTTCAAGAAAGCTCAAGCATTAGTGAGAAAGACAATAAGGCAGGCAAAGAGGACATACTGGAGGAAGTTTTGTGAGACAGTTGGAAATACAACACCAGTAGGAGAAATATGGGGAATGATTAGAAAGATGGGAGGGGACAGAAGAGAGTGGAGTTATCCTGTACTAAAAGATGGAGAAGAGGTAGCGGTGACTAATAAAGAGAAAGCTGTTATGTTGGCTAGTACATTTGTAAAGATACACAGCAATAACAATCTGTCTGAGGAAGGAAGCGAACTAGAGAGGAAACAAGATGTACACATAGGGAGGCCTTGAGGAAGAAGGAGGATACTGAAGATGAATTAAGTGTACCATTTACAATAGGGGAGCTAACAAGAGCAGTTGCTAAAGCTGGAATGACTGCCCCAGGAAATGATGACATATGTTACATTATGGTAAAACAATTAAGTGGAGATGGGCTGAATAAATTGTTAACATTGTATAATAAAGTGTGGGAGGAAGGTAGCATACCAGCAAGGTGGAAGGAGGCTGTGATTGTCCCTATAAGGAAGCCAGGGAAAGATGCCAGTTACCCATCAAATTATAGGCCAATTGCCCTAACGTCGAATATATGCAAGCTTATGGAATGGATGGTAATGTACTATGTAGAGAAACATCGGATACTAGTAGGGTGCCAGAGTGGATTTAGGAAAGGTAGGGTAACCTTGGATTCAATCCTATGTTTAGAAGATGAGGTAAGAAAGGCACAGGTTAACAAAGAAACTGTGGCAGCAGTGTTTTTTGATGTAGAAAAGGCGTATGATATGCTATGGAGGGAAGGGCTATTGATTAAAATGCATTCCATAGGAATTAGGGGGAAACTGTTTAATTGGGTTAGGGAATTTCCAGATAAAAGAACTATCCAGGTAAAAGTAGGGACTGAAAGGTCAAGAACATTTGAGGTAGAAAATGGGACACCACAAGGGAGTGTGGTCAGTCCTATTTTATTTTCCATTGCAATAAATGACATCTTTGGAAAGGTCTCACCAGATGTGGGAAGGTCACTATTTGCAGATGATGGGGCTCTTTGGAAAAAAGGTAGAAACTTGGAACATATTGTTAAAAAATTGCAAGAAGGGATAAAACAAGTTGAAAGTGGGGGAAGAAATGGGGATTCAGATTTTCAGCAGAAAAAATGAAAGTAATGCTCTTTACAAGACGGAGAACCAGGGGAAACTGTCAGCTGTATGGGAGCAATTTAGAAATAGTAGAGACGTTTCGTTTCTTAGGAGTACACTTTGACAGCAGATTAACATGGAAGGACCACATTAAAAACGTTAGCGATAAGTGTAAAAAAGTAATTCAATCAGGAGAGACGGGTATTTAGAGTTGAACAATCATTTATTACAATAGAATATTGCAATAGTGCAAAGTCTTTTTTGGCGATTGGACTCCATCCTGAAGTAGGATAAACCAGGGGTAGAGATGCTGATATCTGCGCAGGCAGAATCCCCCCATGGAGTCCAGACACTGGTGGTGGTGTCGAAGCCGCGTTGCCGCAACGCCAATTGGAGGAGCCTGGGGTGGAGGAGGGACGAACTGACGCGAGCTGAAACGACAACTGACAGCAGCAGAGAACAGAACTTTAAAGCGTTACCAACGACTGTGATAGGCTTATCCAACTGGGCTGGCTCTAAATGGTTCATTCATCGGGCCCGCCCCCAATCAGCTAATGGAGTAATCGCTGCAAGACTTGTGAATGAACCAGCTGTACCCAATGTCTTCCTGTCTGAATTTTCGCTAAGCTACATTTCAATCAGGAGAGACGGGTATTTAGAGTTGAACAATCATTTATTACAATAGAATATTGCAATAGTGCAAAGTCTTTTTGGCGATTGGACTCCATCCTGAAGTAGGATAAACCAGGGGTAGAGCTGCTGATATCTGCGCAGGCAGAATCCCCCCAAAGAGAATTATTTTATATGTATAAAATAAATTAAACCTTACCTACAGCCGCAGAAGTTTCCTAGGCAGCCCTAGAACCATTTCATGAAACCACTAGTTATGGTTCGAAGGGGTTAAGGCTAGCCGTAATAGTAAACATCACAGAGTTAAGAAGGTCTAGCTAAAAAGCAAAAGAGGAAGGCCCCGAAGGACTGCAGACAAGGATACGGAGGTCTATCGACCGCAGAAGCTAATAGTGCCGATCTAGATATACAGCACTAAGACAGCAGGATCCGACCGGATCCCGAAAATGATAGTGGGGTCGGAAATGACGCAGAAAGGCAGATTAGGGGTGAAGACGCACCACAGACAAGGACAGGAGGGGGTCGAGTAGACCGCAGAACTGGACAGTGTGGATAAGAACTACCACTTCAAAGGAGAAGGGGATTTTAAGATCCCCGAATGGATAGCGGGGGTCACGACGTGCTTGGTCGCTCCCAAGGACCGGATAGGTTGGATCAAGTTAGACCACAGACAAGAATAGATTGGGGTCATGGGTAGACCGCAGAACAGGATAGTAGGGGTCACGTTCAAGACCGCAGGACAGTTCGAGTCGGATTTGTATCGGTTGGTCGCTTCTCGTTAGACCCCTGTCGGACTCTGGCGTTCCCACGCATCCGGAAGTACGTCCGGGGAAAAAGACTGTGTCCTCGTTGGACGGGTTCGCAGACCCAGAAACAAGAAATACCCGGAAACAGGAATATTATGTCAGCTTTGTGACGGCCCTCCCTGGACCTGTAAACGAGAGCGGGTTTCCATACCATCTTTTGCCTGATTTTTTTGCTGGAAATTAGAAGATAATCCGCTTTGCCAGGTAACGGAGACCTAGGAAAATAAGAAGGATACCATTACGCAGGATAGCGTTCACCTAGGAAATTAAGAAAAGATCACGTTAAGCCGGGCAACGTAAACCGCTAACTATTACGTTAAGATAGGCAACGTCAACCAGGGAAGTAGAAACTTCACGTTAGTTAAGGGCAACGTGAAACCAGAGAATGCTAGAAGAACACGTTTAGGCGAGACAACGTAAAAGCAGGAAAATATTCTTCTTCTTTTAGATTTAAGGCCAGCATAGCCGCGAAATGAACACCACCACCAGTTATATGTATACCTTACCAATTTAAGGTTTCAGGGACCTTCGATTTGACCATATGGTGTCGAGGTCCAGCCAGATGTAGGAGCCAACAGCAGAGGAGGACCACCTCCCCATTCTCTGGAGAGTTGAGGCGGAGATGCCTTGGCAGGCAGCCGAAGTAGCAGCCCCTATCCGGAAAGAATGCCCCGAGTAGTTTGGCTGGGCTAAATTGCTATTTTGGGAGGATGACCTTCAAATGACCCCGGAACCAAGTCTGAGATATGGCCACCTTCCCCGGGGTAAGGAAGAGAGGAGCAGAGGAGCCAGTCTTAGGCCGAACCAAGAGGTACTCAAGCATGCTTCACGTTAGTTAAGGGCAACGTGAAACTAGAGAATGCTAGAAGAACACGTTTAGGTGAGGCAACGTAGAAGCAGGAAACTGAGAAAAATCACAAGAAAACTGAACACATCGCACCAGAATGGTTCCACAAGTCCGTTTTAGCGAGCGGATCTGGAACCTTAGCTCTGGTGAGATACAGCTGTACATAAGATGACTGACAAGTCACTGCCAACCAATACTTGAAACGGACACCACAAACAATTATATGAATGACTTACCATATAGTGCCGGACTTCAATGATTTATGATTTGCCAGCATTAGGTTGAGGTCAGGGTAAAGGTCTACCGCTGTCCCATTCCCGGCATCAGTGCAACTGCGATGCCTAGGGGTTAGCCAAAGTAGCAGCCTCTGTGCTACCCCTTTGACCTACATACTGCTTCGTTGATCGAAGAAAAGAGGCCCTCCCGTACACAGCTGCCTAGGTACTTGGAGTATTGCCCGGGAAGACCATCCAGGATCCGAAAATGGCCTGAGGTCTTAGGAAGATGAGCGTCTCCTGAGCTAATGAAGTTGCTTAACGATAACCATTGACGGACTGCAACTGTGTCACAGAGGGAGGCCAGTAACCCCCCAAAACCACGGATGGCCTGCATCCGTGTAGCTCTTGACTGCATCAGGGAAATGCACCATCAGCCTTTGCAGCAACCGCTACTCCATACAGAAATTGTCCAACAACCTGCCCCGCAGGTCATACCGGCCCGTCAAGATAGATAATATCGGGCAAATTTGAGATAGTCCAGAGAGCAGGCAATAAACGCGCATTCCTCAGGTATGACACCTCTGACGAATGTACCAATGGCCAGGAGAGTGAGTCAGAGTAAACTCTTTTACTTGTTCTTGCGTCCTAGACCAAGCCTCCGCAGACGCACACGACTACACTGCCGCGTTCACACCAAAGCGTTTCTGCAGTCCTTTATGCAAGGGTCAAGACCCAGCCGATATCGTCCTCACGCTGGACCTACCCCTGATAGATACTTACTCTCTATTCTACCTTCTTACCTCTCTAGTCATTCCACATGCAACAGTACTAACCTGCCAATCAGATTGCCCGCTGAATTACTTCTTAGGTGTCAAGCCCACAGCTAGAGGTGAATATGAATTGCCACACTGAAGTTGAAATAGATTGAGATCGTGATCACGATATCCTGATTAATGAGCATTAGTTCAACCACATTTCTCCTCAGATTTAACATGAGACAAGGAGCATGGACTGATGGAAAATTCTCCCTTTTGCCATCTGTCAGGTATACTTACAACCAGCCAACGTTATCATCCTGTTACTTCTGTAAACTTAATACCACATTTAAAGACGAGCTGTTGAATTAACATTTGATGACTATTAAAGAAAACCCAAAAGCCCACGCCTACTAAATATATGCTACCTCTATTATACTTCTAAATGTTGTATCCTAACAAGCCCACTCTGGCTTTTACCTTATTCTGCTACCCAACTACAAATATGTGACCAAGCAACGCCACCTTTACCACGAACAGGTAGGCAGAAAGAAAGTAAATCTTTGAAAGTCTCAAGTTTCCAACAGATCGACTCCCATTCCCCAACTTAGTGGCTCAATGCTTGCTCCTGCCTGCCATTAGAGGCTCAATGCTCGCTCTGGCCAGCTTTTACAGGGTCAATGCTAGCTCCAGCCAGTCTTACAGGCCCCGATGCTCGTGCCAGCCTGCCTTCCAGACCCAAGGCTCGCTCCAGCCAGTCTTACAGGCCCAACGCTTGCTCCAGCCTTCCGAAGCCCAACGCTTGCTCCAGTCTTCCGAGGCTCAATGCTTGCTCTGGCCAGCTTTTACAGGGTCAATGCTAGCTCCAGCCAGTCTTACAGGCCCAGATGCTCGTGCCAGCCTGCCTTCCAGACCCAAGGCTCGCTCCAGCCAGTCTTACAGGCCCAACGCTTGCTCCAGCCTTCCGAGGCCCAACGCTTGCTCCAGTCTTCCGAGGCTCAATGCTTGCTCCAGTCTTCCGAGGCTAAATGCTCGCGCCAGCCTTACAGGCTTAATGTTTTGCTCTAGTCAGCCTTAAGGGGCACAGCGTTAGTCCCAGCTGACTTGTAAAGGCTGAAACTTGCTCCGGACTACATAGGCTCTATTGACTTTACAGACTCAATGACTTCGACCTTCTTTACAAATATAAACTAATATATACAATATTTATTTTCATTTGTATACAATATATAAATATATTTATTCTCACTGACATCCTCCCACTAAATGTACTTACCGCGGCAGTTAACTACGTTACGTATTATATAGTTGCAACTGCATCCTTAAGTTCACCTATTCACACATATTGGACAACCTGGACCACCCTCTCCACCCGGACCACCCTCTCAACCCGGACCACCCTCTCCACCACCTCCTACAGGGACAGAGGAGGACTTTCTCCAGACGTCTCCTCACGCTCCGCTGCCACAAAGACAGATACAGGAGAACATTCCTGCCGGCGGCTATGAGGCTCTATAACAGATCACCTCTTGCCAGATCATAGTGCAATAACTACAACAATAACTGAATACTTACACTATGTTGATCTGCACTTCACACATCTCATTTGTTTGCACTACACACATACACACACATTTCATTTCATTTGCTCTGCACTCATACACACACTTTGCTTTTTGCACTCTGTCTATATTTAATATTTTTGTATTTGATTTGTCAGTGTTGTTGTGTGTTGTGTATGCATGTGTGTTGTATATTTACATATATATTTTGTTTTGTATTTTACTTGTATACTTCTATATCTTTCATCCCTGTTTCTTATATTTTGTGTTTTGTTTTTTATTCTTGTGTGTTGCTGCTACTGTCACGACAAATTTCCCCTTGGGGATTAATAAAGTATATATCTATCTATCTATCTATCTAAATTAGAAACATTTATTTACACTACGTATCCGTTGATACAACTATCAGGCTATGTCAAAACAGAATACACGTTAGACAATGTGATGTCACGACCAAGCCGCGACCATAGCGGGACTACCAGAGTAATCGCCGGCTGCGATACTTCTCCTGCATGCCTGGCGCCGTCCTACAGCGACATTAAAGTTTGTATGAACTGCTGCCCCGTTATGTCATTTCTCAAGCGACATCACTTTTGAACACGCTCCCCTTCCGTGACTGGAAGGACTGGTTCGTACTGCTTGAATCGAAAAGACGGTCCGGAGCTTCGGGCGCGAGTCTGAACTCAGAGTGCACTTGTTTAGTGTACCGGTTCACCTCACGGAGCCCAGTTGGCCGCGCCGAAACAACGTAATAAAGACACAGTGGTTACCGGGATTTGAAGAGAGCATCGATGGTGTGAATGAAGCTACACCGTGACTGCAGGGCGGCGATGACGCCGTTGTCAATCGCAGAGGAGACGAATTCCTGGCGTACCAACTACCAGAAGCGCCGTGCTACCTCCCCGCCTGCAGCCTCGGCATACACCCGCTCCTCCGGTCCCGTCACCGTAGAGGGAGCAGCTGATAGCAGCTAACTAACTAGCCTTACTTGCTAGTGAAGCAGGAGAGGAGGCTCGCTGCTAGAAACACCGCACTGGGTGAGTACACCTGAGCAGGGCAGCCCGCCGGCTGCCACTGAACACACCTCTCCACGAGATAACCACAATCGGAATCTGACATGTTTCAGCTCCCAATAACTAGATGCAATCAGCAGAGGACCAATCTCCCCATATGAACTGACGCGAGCTGAAACGACAACTGACAGCAGCAGAGAACAGAACTTTAAAGCGTTACCAACGACTGTGATAGGCTTATCCAACTGGGCTGGCTCTAAATGGTTCATTCATCGGGCCCGCCCCCAATCAGCTAATGGAGTAATCGCTGCAAGACTTGTGAATGAACCAGCTGTACCCAATGTCTTCCTGTCTGAATTTTCGCTAAGCTACATTTAATGTATTGAGATGTCTGGTAGGGTTGGACTGGGGAGCAGAGGTTGCATCTCTACTGCACATGTACAAAGCTTTAATTAAATCCAGATTAGATTATGGTTGTGTAGCATATGGGTCAGCTTCAGAAACCTCACTTAAGCAGCTAGATGGTATCCAGGCCAGGGCCTTGAGAATCTGTATAGGGGCAGTAAGAACATCACCTGTGTGCGCCATCCAAGTAGAGACCGGAGAAATGCCACTGGGTCTTCGCAGAAAGCAACTGCTGGTTAATTATTGGGTAAATTTGAGAGGTCATGAGGGTAGTCATCCAACTAAAAAAGTACTGCAGGCATGTTGGGAAAGGCACAAAGTGCCAAAGACGAGTTTTGGCTGGATAGGAGAAGCAGCAGCAAGAAGCCTAGGAGCCTCTGAGATAGAGCTTATCCCTACTGTCATTTGGCCAATAACTCCTGTGTGGTTGCTGAAGGAACCAGAGGTAGACATGGAGTTGCTGCAGATTAAGGTAAAACAAAAGAATCCTGATCTAGTGAGTGAGTTCTATGAGTAAACAGCTGGAAAATACGTAGAGCATGTGCAGGTTTTCACTGATGGATCTAAAGATCCAGTTGCAGGCAGTACAGGGTCTGCTGTTTCAGTCCCGAGTAAAAATTATGAAGTATACAAACGCACTTTGGATTTTCTGGCTGTGTATTCAGTTGAATTGTACGCACTTGTCTTGGCATTAGAGTGGATTGAGAAACAAAGACCAGGCAAAGTCCTTGTGTGCAGTGACTCCATGTCGGCACTCGCCAGTCTGAAGTCGGGTCTGTCCAAAACGCGACAAGATCTACTGTTTAAAATATTGACAATGCACTCAAGAGCAGTGGAGCAAGGCATTGAAGTAGTATTTTTATGGGTGCCGGTCCATGTAGGTATCAGAGGGAATGAGAAAGTGGACAAACTAGCCAAACAAGCACTACAGGAAAACAGAGTACAAGTAGATGTTAAGTTATCTAAAGCAGAGGGAAAGGGCATCATCAAGGAACATATCAACAGGGTATGGCAACGTCAATGGGACCAGGAGACGAGGGGGAGACACTTGTACTCAATCCAGAGTAAAGTGAGCGGGGTAAAAGTCAGGGGAGGAAATAGGAGGGAAGAAGTCACAATGGCAAGATTGAGGATTGGGCACAGTATTTATGCAGCACATTAGTTGTGATGGGGAAACACCCAACTGGACTCTGTGAGCGCTGCCAGGCACCAGAAACTGTTCAACATGTTGTCACCACATGCAATAAATACAGGTCAGAAAGGAAGGACATGTTGGAAGAAATGGAGAGACTAGGGATGAAGGGAAGAGAGCTAGGAAGTATATTGGAGTGGGGGTCTAGTGGTTTGGGAAGAGGGCGCTTCATGCAATTTTTGCGAGCAACAGGACTGATGGGGAAAATATAGTAGCTGGGAACCGGAAGATGGCAGTAGTGCAACTAAAAGGATGCAAGTGTAACGGCATAGAAGGAGTCGACTCCGATGGTGTATTTTCCCAATACTTATTTATTCTGCAGGAGAGAGCAGAACACACACAATTTCCTTCTGGTCTGTCTCTGTACTTCCGCTTCCTTCAGCAATACAAAGCCATTGTGCGGGGAAGACGGACCACATTAAATCTAAATGATAACAATATTCATCAAAAACCATGACATGTAACATACAAAACATGTAACATACAAAACAGCGACCCCTATTGGACAAAATAAATAACTACATGAGCTCGAGTAATTTTAACAGAAACAGCGAAAATGAACAAAAGGAAAACCATACCTGCAGGAGAGAGCAGAACACACACAATTTCCTTCTGGTCTGTCTCTGTACTTCCGCTTCCTATACACACGCAAAACAAAACAATTTACACAAAGAAAGTATACGTTGGGGCGACCGGATGTAGCTCAACAAACGGCGCCAAACTGGCTCAACGAAACTGCCACCAAACGTATATTTTAACGGTCTAAATGATACGACAGCTGGACGCTGGGATCGTATTAACGTTCCACTATTGTATGTGACATAAACGGTCACTTTTTATTAAAGAATACAGAGAAAATAGTTTGACATCGTTCCTCACTCAACTCACCTTCAGCAATACAAAGCCATTGTGACGGTGAGACGGACTCGGGAGCAGGAAGTACAACAGAGATGGAAAGCAATTTCCATGGAAACAGAATTTTAAAAATAACGCTAAATAAAAATGGCTCATTAAAATCAAATTCACAAACACTCAACAATATTGTTGAACAACAAACAAAAATAAAATACAACACATTGAAAACAAGAAATGACAGAATACATTTCTAACTCCGTTACATTCACCCCCACTGAATTTTATCAAACATGAGCACTGACTACAGAGTGCACGCCAGAGAAAACATTACAGGTAGACAACTTACAAAGGGTCAACATTAAGGAAACCAACATAAATGTATCCCATAAGGATGAAGTGGTACGAGAGCAGTGCTTGCCTCTCAAACCAACAACTGGCAACGGGGTGCCTTGTACACCCCACAAGACCCACACAAAGTGCAGTGCAATACTGGCCCATGACATAAGGAAAACAGAACAGTGGGACATTATAATACAACACTTTCCAGACCCATACGGGCATAAGCTATCGGTTTTTGGTTTTAAAAAGTAAAAATCTGGAATGTGGAGTTGCAAACAGCCCCAACATTGAGCTACTCCTGGACAACATCCTGCCTGGACATGGTCTGTATAAGCCTGTTCACAGGATTAATTATGCGACCAAATCTTGACCTGACCTGTGCATTAAAACGACCAGAGTGTGCAGGTGAGACCTCAACCACAGTGTGCAAAGTGTCAGATGTGTTGTCCGTCTGTGTCGTGGTGTCAAGATCAAAGTCCGACTGTCTCACATCTGCTGAGACATCTGCAGCAGTCAAAGGGCAAGAATCACCAGTCACAGACTGATCAGTTGTGTGGTCCTCATGTGAGATAGCTGTGTTCTGGAGATCAGAAGTAACACTCGTCATGTCAGCAGTTTCCGCCTCAGCTAGACTTGGCACAGACAACTGAGTAATCCATGCAATGGTTCTCCTCTCCGAATCCACAGGCACCGCATCAGTCAAGATGCCCTGTCCATCTTCCACAGTTACAGGAGGTTCTCTGTCACTTTCAGTGTCAAAGCTTTCACTAGCCACACTGCGAGGCGCACTCCTTCTCCCAGGCACCTCTTCCGCCTCACCACCATCATCTCCTGAAGCTGAGGATCCTGTAACTAGCAGGGATGAAGCCCGGTCAGACATTTCACATGTGTCCCCCACAGGAAGGAAATTAACCTGCATCAGCAAGTTCCTGTGGATCACTTTCTCCCGTCCAGTGACTGTGTCGCGGATTCTGTATGTGTGTGTCTCCGTCTTTACGTCCACCACAGTGTAGACGGTTGAGTCCCACCTGTCAGCAAGCTTCTTTTTACCTCTTTCCTTTCTGTTGGCCAGGAGCACCCTGTCACCGATCATGATATTGGGTCCCTTTACTCTCCTGTTGTACAACTGAGCATGTCGATTCTGCTCTTTTGTAGCATGGACCTGAGCAATATTCATTGCTTCTTTCAGGTCGTCAGCGAGACTCGCCACATACTTCTCATAGCTCATCACGGCAGAGTCATGAAGAACAGTACGAAAGAGGACATCAACAGGCAGGCGGGGGATCCGGCCAAACATGAGGTAGAAGGGAGGATAACCTGTCGTCTCGTGTTCCGTGCAGTTATACATGAACGTCAGAGTCTGTAAGCGTCGAGGCCAGTCAGCCTTCTCTTCAGGAGGCAGCGCTCGAATCATGCCACCCAGGGTCCGATTGAAACGTTCCACACTCCCATTCCCCATTGGGTGATAGGGGGTTGTGTGCGATTTCTTGACACCCGAGACCCTGAGAAGCTCACTAATCAGCAGACTCTCAAAGTTAGCACCTTGATCACTATGGATCCTTTCCGGGAATCCAAAGACACAGAAGTACCGGTCCCATAGAACCCTAGCCACCTGCTTAGCTGTTTGGTCTTTACATGGAAACGCTTGAGCCATCCTCGTGAAATGATCAGTTATCACCAAAACATCGACAGATCTGTTTCTGGAGTCCTCAGCCGACCAAAAGTCAATGCAGACC
This sequence comes from Pseudoliparis swirei, assembly GCF_029220125.1. Taxonomy (NCBI): domain Eukaryota; kingdom Metazoa; phylum Chordata; class Actinopteri; order Perciformes; family Liparidae; genus Pseudoliparis; species Pseudoliparis swirei. The sequence continues at coordinate 21,415,065 of NC_079388.1, read as the reverse complement.
AACTCCAGTGGTCGGGTCGTCTTTATGCTTTCCAGGGGGGCTCGTCCTTCAGGCTCGACTGTCTTGCTTACGACGCATCGCTGACAATGACGAACATAGTCTCTTACATCCCTGTCGAGGTTTGGCCAGAAAAACCTTTGTCTCGCCAAGCTGAGGCTCCTGGACTGAGCTTGATGTCCGGCTTTATCGTGAATCCCCTGCAGAACCTCAGTCTTCAGTGAGTCAGGGACAACGTATTGGAACCGCTTTGCTTTGGTCTTCTGATCCCTTGAAATCCTGTACAACACACCATCCTTCACGGTCAGCCTATCCCAGTGTTTCAGGTACCTCATGACCAAGACAGACTCATTGAATCTTTCTCTCCTAGAAGGCCTCCGATGTCTCTCGACATAGGACAGCACACGAGAGGGTTCTATCCTCCGACTGCTTATCACAGAGGTCTTTCACGGTGTAAGCAGGCAAGGCGTCTAGTCCAGGCGGAACCAACTGAGGTAAGTGCTGCAACACCTCAACAGCACGGGCTCTCGGACCAACATCCCACTCAATGTGTGACTGTAGTACAGCGGACACGTCCTCCTTCGCCACAGACTGACTGTGCATGCGCAGCGGACTGGATGCAGACTGGGCATGGGCATCGTTACTCCGAGTGGAGGGCTCCCTGTCATGACTGGATGAGCGAAAGGCATTTTGGACTGAGAAACTTGACATATCCTTGACTTCGGCAAGGAGACCAGCATAGGGCTCAGCGAGCAGCCTGTGGCCAACACTCGCTTTGACAAACGGCACACGGCTCAGGGCATCAGCTACGATGTTCTGTGGGCCCGGAACATACTTGATGTCAAAGTCGTAACTTGCCAACTTGGCCACCCAGCGTTGCTCACAACAATCTAGCTTTGGCTTTGTCAGAATGTGAGTCAACGGGTTGTTATCGGTCCAGACAGTGAATTTGTGGCCTTTCAGCCAGTGACTGAACTTTTCGCAGACTGACCATTTTAAGGCTAGAAACTCCAACCGATGAGCTGGATAGTTCTTTTGGGACCGAGATAACGACTTGCCGGCAAAAGCAATGGGCCTGGCTCGTGACACCCTCCTGAATTTGAGACAGAACCGCACCTAGACCATCCAGGGACGCATCAGTTGACAGCATGAAGGGACGGTTGAAATCTGGGTGAGCCAAGACAACACAGTGGACCAGTGAAGCTTTCAGACTTTCAAAAGCCTGTCCCTGCTCCGGTGTCCAATCAGTCGCATACAGCTTCCTGCTCGACAGTTTGTTTTTGTGTTGTTTACCTTTTCTCTTCGCACCTTTCAATAGGTCAAACAGCGGCTTGGCCATTGCAGAGTAACCGGGCATGAAGTGTTGATAGTAGTTTACCATCCCCAAGAAGGACCGTATGCGCTTCGGGGACGGAGTCACGCCATCAGGCTCCATGAGATCAGTGCTTGTCATGTTGGTGATGCTCTCAACCTTGCTGGGGTCTGTTGAAACACCACTCTCATCAACAATATGGCCAAGAAACTTTACAGACCTCCTGAGGAAGAAGCACTTTTTGGGGGCTAACTTCAAGTTGTGTCTACGCAGCCTCTTAAACACCGTCTCCAGGCGCAGCAAGGCAGTCTCCTCATCAGGTGCAAACACCAGCAAGTCATCCAAGTAGCATAAGAGACTCAAATAGTTTTGATCACCAAAAATGCTTGTCATCATGCGCATAAAACTCCCGGGACTGTTACAGAGGCCCTGCGGCAGACGGTTGTACTCATACAGGCCCATGGGAGTGGTGAAGGCAGAGTATTTCCTGTCGTCCTCGTGGAGTGGCATATTGTAAAACCCGGAGGTCAGATCCATTGTGCTGAAAAGGCAGTTCCCCCCTAGCGCTGCCAAACAATCTGCCTGGTGGGGAAGAGGATGAGCATCCTTCAGTGTCCTTTTATTCAACCATCGAAAATCCGTACAGATGCGGAGATCTCCGTTTTTCTTCCACACAAGCACCAATGGTGAAGCGTATTCACTGGTTGACTTTCTGATGATCTCTTTTTCCTCCATCTCGCTCAGTACCTGACGCAGCTTTTGGTACTGGCCAGGGGGCACTCTCCTGTATGGGAGTCTGAATGGCCTGTTATCCGACAGGTGTATGCGATGAACGAAGTCTTTTGCCTCTCCACAATCAAGATGGTGGCGTGAAAAGATGTCCTCATACTGCATCACAAGGTCAGCCATCCTCTTCTTACTGTCCACAGACACTTCACACGATTCAACGTCAACAGTACTAAGCCCAATAGAGCCAAGCATTTCTTTGGAAGAGTCTGCGTTAGCAGCAGGAGGCACGGCTGATTGGGTGCAGCCAGCCAGGGGAACCTCTGTCTGTTCAGCAACATCCATGTCTTCAAGCGCTGCACACGTATAGACATCAGCCAACTTTGCATTTCGCCTCAAGAGCACAGGTCTGTCAGATGTATTGATGAGCTTCAGCGGAACCTGCCTGTCTCCCCAAAGTGTCGTCACAATCTTTGCGACCAGAACACCCCTGGGAGCTGAGCGGGATGAAGTGGGCTCTGTCATGACGGTGCTACCTGGGGAGATAACAGTGTTTTTGGGTAGTTTTCCCCAGATGAGATATTCACGGCCAGGCTCGAGGCAGGTGGCTGAGTTACATCTGACTGTACCGACCTTGTCAGGGACATCTCCACCTTTCCATGGGCTCAGACCTGAGAGCATGGACAGAAAACTTTCAGTGTCTGAGTCTTTGTCTGGGCAAGGGCCATTTACAGTCTTCCAATAGGACTTGCAGAGTTTAGACTGGCGCAAGACGTGTTTTATAACATTGGTCCCTATAATCAACTCATCATGCTGTCCAGGGACAACAAGTGTTGGAACAAACATCTTAGAACCGTACACTTCCATCTCCACACCAAAAGCACACTTGGGCCTAACACGAAGTCCACCACATCCAACAAGGACTACATTGACATCAATTTGTTCTTGGTCAGTTATCACTCCAGCATCTCTCAGTTTCATCTCAGCTGTTTCACTAATGCTACATGCCATGGATCCACTGTCCAACATGCCACCTATTGTAATAATCCCACCCATTACCACAGGTGTGTAGAAAAGACTGTCACTACTGCCAACTCTGTGAATATTCTGATAAACAACCACCTCAGATTTATCACACGAGTCTCTCGCAGACGTGTACACAGTCTCAGCATCAGACATGTCGTCTGTTTGGGAGTTTGTTGTGCGACCTGTACTGTCTCCCTCTGAATACAAGTCGGCTAGTTTCCCTCCGTCTGGTGTCGGGTTGAGTCTTTGGCAGGGCAGTTCAGTTTGGTGTGGCCGGGGGCATGGCAGCCAAAACAAAGTCTCTCGGCCATACAATGTGAGATGGTGGTGTGGCTTGAGTCATTGCAGACCTTACAAACTGCCTCTCTGGAACGCTTTTCATGGGAGGGACGCTGGAATCGCCCACCTCGAGTTGGATGCACAGTGTCGCGCGACTGCATTTTCTCCATCATCTCCTGGAACATGTCGACCATACGGGTGAGAAGTCTCTCCTCTGACTGTTTGAGATTTTGTGCCACGACTGGCACAGAGGGACGACTCGGAGCATGACAGAGTTCACCTGGAACTGGGGCAGATGCTGGAGAAGGGCAAAGGGGATGACACACATGATGCTGGGTTTGGGGATGGGAAGGTGAGGGACTCTGAGTAAGGCACTGCACTGCCTGGCCAGTCGATGGCTGACTGGGCTGGTCAGAAGCCACTGCAGTGATGTAGCTCTTTAGATGTGCAGTACCCGCGGCACCGCCACTAGACCTCAACTCGCGTTGATATTCATCAATCCTCAGCTGAACATCACGCGAGGTCCATTCGTGAAGTGGTTTAAACTTCAGAGTGCAAGACAATTCTGGGTCAGAGCAGTGCTTGACAAACATAAGCGCCACTTCATCATTCATGTTCTCCGTCCGCTTCCCTTGTCTGTGTAAGCCTACGAGAGCGAGGTCGGCAGCTTTGTTCAGTCTTATCCAGTAGTCGACTGGGTTTCTCTATGCTCAGGCAAGGTAGCATAGAAGTCTGCGAGAGGAAGACATGAGGGAGTGACACTGAAGTAGTGGAGGAGAACATTGTATATCAGTTCAGGTTCTTGTTTGACATTAAGCGCAGGGTCACTACGCAAGGCAATCTTCACAACATCTCTGGCCTTGCCCATCAAATGGCTCATAACTTCTTCTGCTTGGTCACACAGAGGAAGCTCTCGTTTTCGGAGATGTGTTTTAGTCATGTCAATCCAGTCCTGGACTGGGTATCTGTCAGTATTGTCACCTCTGAATGTCTGAAGTCCTTTATCAGAGTTCACATGGACTGTCACATGTGGAGGGCGTTCATGTTGGTCAACAGTACATTGTGTTGTCTGGGTGGTAGTAGTCTGGGTATCACTGTTCATGTTTACAACACCAGCTGATATTAATTTCTCTACAATAGACTCACCAATTTGAACACCTAACTTCCCTACCATGTCTGTGAGATGGTTTATGGCATCGACATCACTGTCAGGAGTAGACGTAAGAGGACCCCTCATTAACCCACCAACAGGAGTACAATCTGGGCTCTGACCTAGCCCTGTATCACAATTATCCGGTGTTAGTTTAGAGTATCCCACATTCCTACTGTCAGAAATATGACTGAGCCAACTGCCCCTCTCCTTTGGCAACTTAGGGCTAGCAAACTCATCCATTGTTGCTATAGCGATCGTTTTTATAACCAATAAATGTACTTGCGTTGTGTATTTAGAACCAAAACGTAGTAGAAATGCAATGAATATGCAGAAGAAAAAAAAAGTATATATCAATAATCAAAAGTCATCGACACACTGAGATCAAACAATTTGAAGCACTATGCCCTATTCCACAATCTCTTAAAAACCTGATATGACCACAACGGTCTTCAAAGACGGATCAGGACGTCAGCACAACATCCACGGCGACGAGCATCAAGCTGGTCTGAAGATCCGAAGGTCACGGCACCAGTGTAACGGATGTGAAACGGCATAGAAGGAGTCGACTCTGATGGTGTATTTTCCCAATACTTATTTATTCTGCAGGAGAGAGCAGAACACACACAATTTCCTTCTGGTCTGTCTCTGTACTTCCGCTTCCTTCAGCAATACAAAGCCATTGTGCGGGGAAGACGGACCACATTAAATCTAAATGATAACAATATTCATCAAAAACCATGACATGTAACATACAAAACATGTAACATACAAAACAGCGACCCCTATTGGACAAAATAAATAACTACATGAGCTCGAGTAATTTTAACAGAAACAGCGAAAATGAACAAAAGGAAAACCATACCTGCAGGAGAGCAGAACACACACAATTTCCTTCTGGTCTGTCTCTGTACTTCCGCTTCCTATACACACGCAAAACAAAACAATTTACACAAAGAAAGTATACGTTGGGGCGACCGGATGTAGCTCAACAAACGGCGCCAAACTGGCTCAACGAAACTGCCACCAAACGTATATTTTAACGGTCTAAATGATACGACAGCTGGACGCTGGGATCGTATTAACGTTCCACTATTGTATGTGACATAAACGGTCACTTTTTATTAAAGAATACAGAGAAAATAGTTTGACATCGTTCCTCACTCAACTCACCTTCAGCAATACAAAGCCATTGTGACGGTGAGACGGACTCGGGAGCAGGAAGTACAACAGAGATGGAAAGCAATTTCCGCAGGAAACAGAATTTTAAAAATAACGCTAAATAAAAATGGCTCATTAAAATCAAATTCACAAACACTCAACAATATTGTTGAACAACAAACAAAAATAAAATACAACACATTGAAAACAAGAAATGACAGAATACATTTCTAACTCCGTTACACAAGCTGCCGTAAAACACCACAGAAGAAGAAGAAGAAGATGAAGCGAGCCATTCAAACAACAATTTATTTTTACAATTGAAAACGTCCTCGCGAAACTACATCAGCCAGCAGCTCAGCTACTGACAGTGAGGCTCCACCGGAGCCGTTAACTGTTAGCTCCGTTCATATCAGCCCAGCCCGCGCTCACTCCGTCCCCTCCCTCGTTGAAGAGGATGCTGACAGGGAAGGAGATGAAGACGTCAACAACGGTGGGTCTCACTTCTATATTATAAGATTTTGTTTTCGGTTTATAGTTTTTAAAATGTAGAATTTTTAAATTTAGTATTTTCTGATTCTAGTGGTGCTAGTGAGCTAGTTAGCTATGATAGCAAACACAGTCATGGCAATGAACACAACACACCTTAATGAGACAGAAAGACGGGAGAAATGGACCATGCACACAGTAGTGGATACAGTAGTTACATTGTTTGTTTATGCTTCACAGGATGTCTGGTCTGTAGCAGTGTGAACTCCATTGGGATCAACAAGGAGCAAGGTGTATCACTCTCAAGAGAATGGAAGAACTTTGAAATGCAAGTGTCTTCTCAGGGAAGTAGAGAAACAAGTCTGTCAGTCTTGAGAAATAAGGTCAGGAAACATGCTTTGTCCAAGGCACACACTCAAGCTGTGAAGGTGGCAGAACAACAGAAAGAAGCGGCCGTTGAGAATGCAGTGGAGGTTATGACTGAGTCCTACATGAAGGAAACCGAAGCTGTGTTCCGAACAGCCTACCATTTGGCCAAAAAGAACAGACCCTTTTCTGACCATGAAAGCCTCATTGAGCTGCAGGAACTTCATGGTGTAAAGATGGCTCAATACTTCATTCACGTTACAGTGCAACACAAATAATACAACATGTTGCCAGTGAGATGCAGAGCAAAATTGTCAGGAGCATACTAGCATCATCGACTAAGTTAGCTGTCCTAATTGACGAGGCCTCTTCTTTAAGTCACAAACCTGTCATGACAGTTTCTGTTAAAGCGTCAATTCAAGAAGAAAGCCCTGAGTTCATATTCCTTGAACTTGTTGAACTAGAAAATCAGAGAGCAGATGGCATAGAGCAGGCTTTACTCACCTGTTTCACGAATGCTGGCTTTACAGAAGAAGAATAAGAAGGTGGCATAGGTGAAAACTGGGGAACATTTGTATCTGATGGAGCCAGTGTCATGTAAGGAAAGAAGTCAGGAGTAGCAACCAGGTTGACCTCGAGGTTCCCAAAGCTCTTTGTATGGCACTGTATGAACCATAGACTTGAACTAGCTGTTTCAAATGCAGTTGATGAGGTACAGGGTGTCAATCACTTTAAAATATTGATGCAGAAGCTATATTCTCTGTATAGTATGTCAAACAAAAATGAACGTGAACTCAAAGATGCAGCAGCTGAAGTCGGCTCACAACTTCTTCGCATTGGCAGAGTCTTGGATGTACGCTGGGTGGCCAGTAGCTTTCGTACTGTTCGTGCTGTTTGGACATCACTGGGAGGTCTTGTGCAGCACTTTAAGAATGCGTGTTCTGATGAGATGAGGTCCACCAAAGAGAAACAAATGTACAGAGGTTTATTATATCGTGTTCAAAGTCCTGAATTTATCTGTGACCTTGGGCTCATGTATGACACTCTCCATGAACTAAGTCTACTGTCACAGGAGCTTCAAGCTCATTCTATAATTCTTCTCAGAGCATCTGCTGAAACGCTCAGAGTGATGCAGTCATTCAAAGAGCGTCCAGGTGAAAAATACTGTGAGGCTTTAGAAGCAAAAGAGACTGGGAGTATCGCTCTATAACCCTGGTAGGAAATGCAAAGCTGAAGTCAATCAATCCAGGCCAGTTCTTACAAAGCCTTGTGAACAATCTTGGGCAACACATATCTTTTGAAGATGAGGTCATCAAGGACTTCAGCATCCTTGATCAGAGTAAATGGCCATCAAACCCCAGCATTCGCCATGGTGAAGAACAAGTTAAGCGACTGTGCAAGCGATTTAACTTGTGCACAGACCAAGCACTGAATGGGATGCGAGACCTACTGGAAGAGCCCAATAGTGAGCCCAAGGACCTAAAACCACTCATGAACTGTATGAAAACATTCCCTGACAGCACAGCAGAGTGTGAGAGGAACTTTAGCCTTATGAACAACATAAGCTCAGACAAGAGGGCTGTCCTACTGACCTCAAACATATCAAACTTGATGATGATTAATATCAATGGCCCCCCTACTTCCATGTTTGATCCTCAAAAGTATACGAGGACCTGGTTGAAGAGACACCATGCTGCCTCGTCTATGCGTTCAAGGCAATGCGGTGTGAAAACCCCTGCAGAAAGCAAGTCTGTCTGGAATATACTGTAATATGAGCACTTATTTAGAAAGCCAGCGCTGGGTTGAGAGTCACTGTGGTTTTCATGGATATGTTGTAAAATGTATATATTTGTGTTAATTGTTAACTAGATATTGTTGTTTTGTAACACATCGCTTTTAATATATTGTTGAATTATTTGAATGATGACATTCAATATTTGTTGTGATATTTATATATATCTCAAGAGGTATGCTAAAATAGTGTTCAGCTGTTGAAAACCATTGATTTTTTCAGTTTTAGGACTTTGCACTTTTGAGTTTATCTAATTGGTTTTGATGTGTGGAAGAGGATGATTTGTGTTTTTACATTACATCACATGTCATTTAGCAGACGCTTTTATCCAAAGCGACTTACAATAAGTGCATCAACCAAGAGTACAAACTAAGAACAACAAGAATACAGGAAGTAACATTTCCTCAACATAGTCAAACTACAAAAATACCATAACTAATAACATGAGTAATACCATAAGTAACACCATCTATAACAAGATGGCGGCGCGCACGGACGCAGCGGCCCCTCTCTGTCCTGACCATTTGGTGTTTTGTTCTGTTTCTAAATGTTTGTGCAAAAGTTCGTCCAAAAATTGTTCGTCTTCGCCTCGTCTGTCTACGTCGGAACCCAAATATAGTCGCCAGGTTCTGTTAACCATCGGCAGGACCAAACTACACGGCACTCTGGACGCTGAACAAGCGGAAACACGCACGGATTACTTCGCGCCTACGACCACACCGACCACACGGACTCGACTGCCACTCCTCCCCAGAAAGGAGGCGCCAAGCGTTGTGAGAGGAAGCAGAAGAGGGTAAAGCGGAGGAACCCGAGCTAGGCTAGCGGGGCCAACTCGTCCAGCCATACCATCCATTATCATGGCTAATGTGCGATCCTTGGACAATAAAATGGACCACATTAGACTGCTGCAGACGGAGCAGCGAGACGTGAGGAACTGCTGTGTGCTTATCTTCACGGAAACATGGCTAAACGACAACATCCCGACTCTGCTGTGAGACTGGAGCAGCTAACATGCTACCGAGCGGACAGAGCCCTCGCTGATGGAGGAAAACTCGCGGCGGCGGGCTATGTGTTTACATCCGGGACGCATGGTGCCGGGACGCTGCCGTGGTATGTAGACACTGCTCACCACTGGCGGAGTTTATGATCATAAGGTGCCGTCCTTTTTATCTGCCGAGGGAATTCACGGCGATTCTGCTAGTCGCTGTTTACATCCCCCCGACCTCCAACAACAGTGATAGAAATGCGGCACTCGGTGAACTGTATCAGGCCATCAGCGAACAACAGACGGCTCACCCAGACGGCTTCACCATCTTTGCTGGAGATTTCAACCATGCAAACCTTAAGACTGTCCTTCCCAAACTACACCAGCATGTTGATTTCCCTACAAGAGGAGACAACATTTTGGATCTGGTCTACACAACCCACAAAGGAGCGTACAAGGCCTCCCCCACATAGGTCTCTCTGACCACATCACCGTCATGCTAATGCCAGCATACAGACCCAGAGTGAAAGCCTCCAGACCGGTTCTGAAGCAGGTACGGGTGTGGCCAGAGGGGGCCTCCTGCGCTCTCCAAGACTGCTTTGACTCAACAGACTGGGGAATGTTTAAACAGGCAGCCACATACAACGACCACACTGACATTGGGGAGTACACAGACACTGTTACTTCTTACATTAGCAAGTGCATTGATGATGTGACCCATGTAAAGACCATCACCACTGGCTAACCAGAAGCCGTGCCTAACGGGAAGTCCATCGGCTGCTGAGGACTAGAAATAGGGTCTTCAGAGCTGGGGACGAAACGGACCTGAAAACAGCGAGCCAACCTGTCCCACGGCATCAGGAAAGCAAAAATTCCTACACAAAAAGATAACCCGGCACTTTAAAGACAGCAGAGACACACGCAGCCTGTGGCGGGGCATTCAGACCATCACAGACTATAAACCCACGCCACAGAACTGCGACAGCAACATCTCTCTGCTAAACAACCTCAACAGCTTCTTTGCCCGGTTTGAAGCACAGAACAGCACTCGTCCACACAAGACTCCGGCCCCTCCCCATGATCAGGTTCTGTGCCTCTCTGCTGCCAGCGTGAAGAGGACTCTCAGGTCCATCAACATCCACAAGGCAACAGGTCCAGACAACATCCCTGGTCGTGTGCTGAAGGACTGCGCAGAGGAGCTTAAGGGCGTCTTCACGGATGTCTTTAATACTTCTCTGAGACAAGCTGTTGTTCCATCATGCTTCAAGGTAACCACCATCATACCTGTGCCAAAGAAATCCACTCCGTCCTGCTTCAACGACTATCGTCCAGTGGCACTGACCCCATAATCATGAAGTGCTTTGAACGACTAGTCATGTCGCATATCAAATCCATTCTCCCCCACTCTGGACCCTTTCCAGTTTGCATACCGGGCCAAACGGTCCACGGAGGATGCAATCTGCTCTGCTCTCCACCCAGCCCTCACCCACCTGGACAAAAAGACTCCTATGTAAGAATGCTGTTCATAGACTTTAGCTCAGCATTCAACACAATCATCCCACAACAACTAATCTGCAAACTTGACCAGCTGGGGCTCAACACCTCGCTGTGTAACTGGCTGCTGGACTTCCTGAGTGAGAGGCCACAAGCAGTACGTGTTGGCAACAACACCTCGAGCAGCATCACACTCAGCACAGGGGCCCCTCAGGGCTGTGTGCTCAGTCCCTGCTCTTCACCTTGCTGACTCACGACTGCAAAACCAGCTACAGCACCAATCACATGGTCAAGTTTGCAGACGACACAACATTGATAGGTCTCATCACCAAGGATGACGAGACCCTCTACAGGAGGGAGGTCAACCTTCTGACCACGTGGTGCGGAGCCAACAACCTCCTGCTCAACAACAGCAAGACCAAAGAGATCGTTGTTGACTTCCGGAAAGGCCACACCCATCACCCACCACTGACCATCAACGGTGCGGACATTGAGCAGGTCAGCAGCACCAAATTCCTGGGGTGGAAATCAGTGAGGACCTCTCGTGGACAGCCAACACTACATCGCTGGCAAAGAAAGCACAGAGGCGCCTCTACTTCCTCCGGAAACTGAGGAAAGCAGGAGGCAGCCCATCCATCATGTGCACCTTCTACCGCGGCACCATCGAGAGCATCCTGACCAACTGCATCACTGTGTGGGGCGGAAGCTGCACAGACCACAGCAGGAACGCCCTGCAGCGCATAGTGAAGGCAGCTGGAAGGATCATGGGTGCCTCACTCCCCCCCCTCCCATCCCTGCAGGACATATACAACACCCGCCTCACCCGCAAAGCGACCTCGATTGTGAGTGACCCCTGCCACCCCTCACACGGTCTCTTCAGCCTCCTGCCCTCTGGGAGGAGATACTCACACCACCAGGCTGTCCAACAGCTTCATCCACCAGGCTGTCAGGAAGCTGAACTCTCCCCATCCTCCCACTCCGTCCTCTTTCAGACTCGCATGTCTGAATGCTGCTAGCACAATTTATGTTGTCTATATGTTTACATGTTTCTTACTATTTTTGCACTTTATGTTGTCTATGCACTTTATGTTGTCTATATGTTCACAAGTTTTTTACTATTTTTGCACTCTATGTTGTCTATATGTTGCACAATTCACTTTATGTTGGACAGAAGAGAAACGCAATTACGATCTTCTGTATGTTTGCACATATGGAAAATTGACAAATAAAACTGACTTTGACTTTGACTTTGAAGAGCTATTTAAGTGCCACTGAAGTGCTAATCTGTGTTTTAATCCAGATATAGTCGGAAAAGATGTGTTTTCAGTCTCAGGCGGAAGATGTAGAGACTTTCTGCTGTCCTGATGTCAGTGGGGAGCTCGTTCCACCACTGAGGAGCAGGACAGCAAACAGTCTGGATGTAGAGTGATGAGCTCGAGGTGCAGGAGTCACAAGACGATTGGCTGTTGCCGAGCGGAGCGACCGTGCCGGGGTGTACGGTGTGACCATATCCCGGATGTAGACGGGGCCCGATCCGTTCAGAGCACGGTACCAAGAACCAGTGTTTTGAAGCGGATGCTGCTCCACCGGTAACCAGTGGAGGGAGCTGAGGAGTGGAGTGGTGTGGGTGAATTTCGGGAGGCTGAAGACCAGCTGCTGCATTCTGGATGAGCTGCAGAGGTCGGATGGCCTTAGCGGGTAGACCAGCCAGGAGGGAGTTGCAGTAGTCGAGGCGTGAAATGACCAGAACCTGGACCAGAACCTGTGCCGCCTTCTGAGTAAGTTTAAGTTTTTAATTTAAAGTGAAACATGAACAAGGATGCATGGTCTAATTCAGTTTTGAAGTAATTTATTTAAATAAATGTAAAAAAATAAACAAATCTCTGATTGTAAAACTGTGTTTGCCTCATGTTGAATATATGTTATACTCATGCATAACACCACCTGTGTAGGACCAGAAATATCTGCTCCAAGTCATGTTATTTTTATAATAGTACCACACTCTGACCTACACTATGTTTTGTAAATTAGCTGTTCCAAGAGACAGTTTACAAAAGAAAGAAAGGTCTATATGGACAACTTGCAAGGCGAGAGAATAGTTGTCCAATTTTGTGTGGATGGAGTAAGGATAAGGAATAGTTCACTCAAATTGCATAATTATGTAGTTGTCTCTTACCAGTCTGTGGGTCAGTATTGAGTCAATAATTTCATAATCCTTATTCCCTGAGGTCAAGCAGCAGGAATCATGTGGCAATGTGTAAATAATACTAGGTTAATAACTTTTTGGTAAACTAAATAGAGTATGTCACTATTTATAAAACAGGGCGTTTATCCTTTGCTGTATGGGCTGCTTAAAAAAATTGCAAAATTAAGAGTATACCCACTTCTCCAGGGACCACTACACCACTGGTCCACGCATACTTATGTCCTCAAAGTAACTAATGTTACCACCTGGCTCCAAGCTGGCAACAAGAGGGAGGTTACACACAGATCTTTCCACCAAGAAACCATCTTAGAGCAGGAGCACAGCCAGCAGAGCGGGAGGGTCGGCACACTAAGTTTTGTAATATGTGACATCAGAATAAATTATATTTTCAAATGTTATACTTTAATTTGATACCCAAATGCGAAACCCATAAAATACAAATTATTGTATGCATGTCAAATTTAACAAGTTTTGATGAATACGTCTGGAACACTTTTCTTTGGAGAGAAGAAGAAGAAGAAGAAAACCCCTCAACAATAGGCTCCCTTCGACGAAGTCGGTACGAAATATGGAAATGAGTTTAAGTTTGGAATAATGATATACTATGTGTGTTAATGTATGTGCTCTTATTTTGAAGGTGCCTCTGCCAGCTGCCCGGATGTGCCTCCATTCCAAGCTCCCGTCGGCAGCAGCAGCGTCTCTTCGTCACTGCGGTGGTAAAGTGTCAGTTAGCTCCTTCAGTCCTGACCCAGCAGAGTCTCTGTATGTCTGGATAAACCTCTGAATGGACTTCTAGAGGTTCTCCTTTGGTTCTGGATGTTGTTCCTCGGACTCATCTCCCGCTACAAAGACATTGAAGTTAGCTTAGCATGCTAACAGCGCTAGTCCCAGTTTAAAGGAGAGGAAACGGGCTTTGTGACGGACTTTGTGTGGAGAAAACGTTTCTGTCGTTGGGGGGAAATGTCTAAAGTCCAAATGCTGAGATGTTTCGTCAACCAGCGACTCACTGCGGCTGCGCAGGAGATATGTGGGCTGTTTGAAAGAACGATAGCAGAGTACGAGGAGGAACTTTGTAGTTCTCAAGAGGAGAACGAGCGACACCGGAAGCTACTGCACGCTGTGTTCAACCCGGAAGTCCGGTTACACCGAGCAGGTTGGTTCTGTTTGTTTTTCACTTTATTCTGAAGGAGTATTCTTGTCTCGTGTCCTGACCCGCACAGTGAACGTTATGATTGGCTTGTTCCGGATTTATCCGACGTGACGCAGTTTCCGGTCATTTTCTTTGGCGATCGCCATCAAAGTGTAAGTATTATCATTCAATATAAATATATATATTTCATTGAATCTACGTGTCAAAAGTCGTGAACATATATTTGACGTTTACTTGTCTAAATAATAAAGGAAAGTTCCTTTGATGAGAGAACGATCTTTACTTCCACCGTACTCGTATGAGCTCAACATTCATGTATTTCACAGCTAGCTTTACACGACTGTCCAGCCTATGAAAATACACCATCACGTGTGATGTCATCTGTAGTCACATGTATATTTATGCCCAGTGATGTGACTAATGCAATAACACATAATGTTGGTGTGAGAGAAAGTAGGAAGTGTTTCTTATGAGTATAAATATAGTTTTAGATAGAAGAAGAAAAGAAAGATCGCAACACGGAGACAATGCAGCTCGCTAACGTGTGTGTGTTCCTTTAAGAAGATGGGTATAGAAACTCTCCTCCGTCAACCCCATCGGCCTCCTGGCTAGTTTATTATTTGTTGTCCTACTTTTATGAATGCTAGACTTTAAATCAGCGTCACGGTGCTTCTCTGAGCTCAGGCTGCTCTTCATCGTCTCCTCGCCGTGTCCAGCCTGACCCGATGAGCTCACGGTCAGACGCGGCACACGCCTCCTTTCAAAGTTCAGTGATTGGCTCGTAACCTGCTGACAGGGCGGAGTCACCAGAGAAGTTCAGCATCACAGAATAGGAACCACATTGCCGCCCACCCCTCATCCCCTGGTCCCGCTGTGGCCCCCCAGGGGGTGAACGCAACCCGTCTCCAGGAGCGTCCCTGATGGACGACGGGTTCCTCCTCTTTCACTCCAGACTTTATCAAAAAGTTATTTCTGAATAAAAATAAGTTTAAAAGCAGCAGCAGCAGTCAAAGGAATAAAGAGTTTAAAATGAGATTCATGAGACGTGTGGATGTGTATTTGTTGTTGTTGTGTATTTTATTCAGTCAATCAAATCAAATATTATTCTCTATAATATACAAAACAGAAAGACTGAAAAAGGTCTAGGTAGAAGCAAAAAATGCTCATATATTCCTATCCTAAATTAATATAAAATAAATCAGAAAATTAATATAAAATAAAGAAGAAAAATATATATATATATATGCATACACATACATACAGATATACTTCCACATACATCTTCCATATGAATACGTTTTTAAACACATTTATAACTCAAGAATCGGGGGGGGGAGAAAATGTGAAGTGGTGCTCTTCAAAATAAAACATCTTTGATGGGACGTGTCGCGTCTCGGCCAATCAGCGTTCAGATGTCTTCAGCGTTTGGTGGTTTAGGTTAGCTTGAATGTTAGCCGCTACATCTGCTGCTGTCACGCTGCACGGTGTAGCGATGCGAACAAAGTACCATACGTTAAGAGCGATGTGATTAACATATTTAGTGTCGATACTTCATTAAGAGAGCGATCAGAGCCACGCTGCTCCGTGTCGAGCGGTCTGCACGCACTGCGCTCGCAGCGAGTGAAGAGGCGGAGCTTTAGACCGACTTCGGCTTTAAAAAAAATAAAAGATGCCAGAAGTGAAATGTTTCCGTTGTTTGTCTCAAGGCAGACGTCAGTAATGCTCTGTAACTCTACAGCTGCTCCTCCTGGTGACCTCTGGATCATCTGGGCAGACTAACGGCCTCATAGTGATCATCACTGCTCTGATGGAACCATGTAGTTTCATTCATATCTTGCTGTATTAATACTAATATTACTGTCATTTGTTAAGTGTTGAAAAAGTTGGAAAAAATGAACCATACAGATGTTTTATTTATTACTATTATAGATAAATATACCAGTCTCGTATCTATGGTTTCATATTGTTTTCATGGTATTGTATTGAATTCTGGTATCGGGTATCATGATATTTATGGCAGGTATGTAATATGTATAGAAGTTATAATATGAGTATCGTGACAAACAGGTAGAGGCAGAACAGACTCGAGGAAAAGTCCTTTAACCATATTATGTGTACAGATTGTAAAGCACTCCGAGACAAATGTGTAATTTGTGAAATTGGGCAATACAAATAAACTGAATTGAATATATAATGAGAATGTATATTTGTTATTACTATTATTATAGGGTTTAATCAGAGCGGAGGACCTTTTGTTCTTAAACTGTTTAGATTTGTGGTCAGATCAATAAAATGACGGATGTGGTGACAGAAAAAGGTAATCTACATTTCTACAGTATTGCTATTGACTTGGACATTTGACCATTTATATATTCAATATGTTGTCTCCATGTTACTTTATGATCAATAAGGACCTCGAGGAATTTGTCTCAAAAACTTTCAATTTTATCATCACAGAATTTGAACTGAATACCCCCTCTAGATCCATTTGATTTCCAAAAACCATGAATTTAGTTTTCTTATGTCAAGTGATAATGTATTGACATCAAACCAAGTTAAAGGGTACCTGTAGCCCAAAACAACAACGTGCTACATCCATTAGGCGCATCAAATAAATCATATTTTCCCCGCCGCTATTGTCAACAAGTCACGCATAGCCCGAGGCTTTAAATTTCTTTGTCAACATTCCGAGTCCGTGAACGCTTCAGGGCGCAGACATCTTGCCAGTTATTTACTCATGTCAAAGGTCACTATGACGTTGAGTCGTTGAAAGGAATTCAGCCAATCCGGAGCCACTTCTACACGCGTTGCTTCTTGGGATAGATCGGTGGCCTCAAGAATTACACAATCTATATCAGGGGTGCTCAATACGTCGATCGCGGCGACCTGCCAGTCGATCGCGCGTAGTATTGGTAGATCGCATGACATAAAAAAAATTGGCCCGCCCCCCTGTCACTTTCTCTATAGCGCCACATTACAGCAGTAGCACGTCATTTCTGTCTCTACGTGTTGCGTTGACAGTCCTCTGCCCGCCGTCTCGTGCGCCGCGGAGCTCCGACACGGTTTGCGCGCATCGGGACGGACGGAGCAAAGAAAAAGTCACTAGCACCCCGAACATGTGGGCCGAACATTGCATCAATGAAAGACATCTCCAGCGCTGGCTTATGCGCGATGTAGCTCTCAAGCTCACTCTTTTGTGTGAAGCAGATGAGGTCTAATGACACTATATCATCGGACATAAGTTCGTGTTCTTTACAACAAATGCACTCTGTCTGTTTTTTGCGGCACACATTTCCCACAACTGCACCAAACGTCCGCCGACTTGCGTGCACGGTCCGCACGGTGAAGCATCTGGACCGGCGGTCCTTCGGCATCAACTTCATCAGAATCATCGCTATCATCGCTGTCACAATTCACTAAATGGGGATAGTCTGCTTTTAAAGGTTCAAACAAGTATCCAGTTGCTGAATCAGACAATCTTTCATCGTCCATATTTCGCCCGTTTTCTTTATTATTATCAAGTTCTCAGCATTTGTTTGCGAGCGCTCGACGTTGTTTACATTGGTTTCTGAACACATCCGCTGTGGCTGGCTGTCGATCTATCAACGATCTGACGTCACACCACCGGCGCCATATTCAAGCACCAGTGCAATGAAGCTTGTCGGAGTTGAGGGACTTTGAACAGCCTAAACTACGTATTGTTATTGAATACTGGACCGTCAGTGCATGAATAACCTTTAGAAACACATTATCTTTTGATCTGGCTACATATTCGCGATCTCAACAGGTACCCTTTAATCATTTCTAGCTCCTTTCCAATAACAAACAAAATGTCCTTCAATTGTTTTCCTGAACAAAATAAGTTAGTATCATTAGCAGAAATGACACATTTTAATGATTTAGTGACATTACAAATATCATTAATGTAAAGTATAAACAGTATTGGCCCACTGACTGATCCCTGTGGTCCTCCACAGGAGACCTTCCTGAATCCTGATGCCGTGTCATTAACTTGCACAAACTGATTTATATTTTCCAAGTAGCTCTTCAACCAGGACTGAGCGATCCCTCTGATCACACTGCGCCAACTTCCTCAATCATTTACTGTGACCTCTGGTATCAAAAGCCTTCTGGAGGTCAATGTAAAAACCAATAGAATACTCGTCATCATCATCATCATCTGCCTTTGTTATTCCTTCATTCTGTCCTCAGACCTCCAGCAGCTGCTGGTTCAAGAGGTTCCCCCTGAGCAGCAGGTCTGGAGCTCCAGTCTGGACCAGGAGGACCCAGAACCCCCCCACATTGAAGTGGACCAGGAGGACCCAGAACCCCCCCACATTGAAGTGGAACAGGAGGACCCAGAACCCCCCCACATTGAAGTGGACCAGGAGGACCCAGAACCCCCACACATTGAAGTGGAACAGGAGGACCCAGAACCCCCACACATTGAAGTGGAACAGGAGGACCCAGAACCCCCACACATTGAAGTGGAACAGGAGGACCCAGAACCCCCCCACATTGAAGTGGACCAGGAGGACCCAGAACCCCCACACATTGAAGTGGACCAGGAGGAGCCAGAACCCCCCCACATTGAAGTGGACCAGGAGGACCCAGAACCCCCCCACATTGAAGTGGACCAGGAGGACCCAGAACCCCCACACATTGAAGTGGACCAGGAGGAGCCACAAATTAAAGAGGACCCAGAACCCCCACACATTGAAGAGGACCCAGAACCCCCACCCATTGAAGTGGACCAGGAGGAGCCACAAATTAAAGAGGACCCAGAACCCCCACACATTGAAGAGGACCAGGAGGACCCAGAACCCCCACCCATTGAAGTGAAACAAGAGGACCCACAAATTAAAGAGGACCCAGACCCCCCACACATTGAAGAGGACCAGGAGGACCCAGAACCCCCCCACATTGAAGTGGACCAGGGGGACCCAGAACCCCCACACATTGAAGAGGACCAGGAGGACCCAGAACCCCCCCACATTGAAGTGGACCAGGGGGACCCAGAACCCCCCCACATTGAAGTGGACCAGGGGGACCCAGAACCCCCCCACATTGAAGAGGACCAGGTGGACCCAGAGCCCCCCCACCTTAAAGAGGAACAGGAGGACCTCTGGACCAATCAGGAGGGAGAGCAGCTTGAAGGTCTGGCGGAGGCTGGTATCAGGTTCTCATTAACTCTTGTGAAGAGTGAAGATGAGGAAGAAGAGGATCAGTCCTCTCATCTTCATCAAAGACTAACTGAACACATGGAAACAGAAGCTGTTGTAGAGGACTGTGGAGGACCAGAACCAGACAGGAAGTCGGGTCCAGATAGACCTCCAGAAACTGGAGACTCCAGTGAGACTGATGTCAGTGACGACTGGATCGAGACCAGAGAACCTCAGTCAGGTCTGAACTCTCTGACTCATGAAGAAGAAGTTCATGTCAGTGATTCAAAATGTATTTCTGGTGAGAAACCACTCGGCTGCTCCGAATGTGGGAAACGATTTCCCCTCAAAGGAGATCTGAAGAAGCACATGAGCCGGCTCCACTGTCCCGTCTGCAGGAAGTCGTTCCAGCACAGAGGAAGTGTCCAGAGACACATGAGGTCACACGCCGGGGAGAAACCCTTCAGCTGCCTGGACTGTGGGAAAGGTTTCATTTGCAGTGGCGGTTTGAGGAGGCGCATGCGGGCTCACGCGGGGGGGGCGGCGCTGTTCAACTGCGCCGACTGCAAACGGTACTCCACATGGAGAGGACATCTCCAGAGACACATGTCCACTCACGCCGGAGGGAAACCCTTCTGCTGCCCCGAGTGTGATGAGGCCTTCCTGTGCCATTGGCAGCTGAAGGTGCACATGGTGAGTCACACAGGAGAGAGCGCCCTCTAGTGGTTCTGGTTCGGACTCCCTCACTTAAACCAGCCCTTCAGATCCTGGACATCCTTCTCAGGGAGTCACTTCCAACCTGCTGGACTCTGTCCCTTCGTCCCGGGGTCGCTCGTTTCTTTTAGATTTGTTTTTTGTTGACAACGTTATGTTAAAGATTAATAAACTTTTCTATTTTTAAAGAGCAGTTTCTGTGATTATTGTTGCACCAGGGGAGACATGTACACACTGACTCCATCTTATTCACAGCTCCCCTCTGAAGAGACCACGCCTCAACCCATCTGTTTCCTCCTTAGGACTCAGCCTTAGAGATAGAGTAAGGAGATGAGGGTCCTCTAGGAGCCTTAGAGATAGAGGAAGGAGATGAGGTTCCTCTAGGAGCATTAGAGATAGAGGAAGGAGATGAGGTTCCTTTGTAGGTGCCTTAGAGATAGAGTATCGAGATGAGGGTCCTCTAGGAGCCTTAGAGATGGAGTAAGGAGATGAGGTTCCTCTAGGAGCCTTAGAGATAGAGTAAGGAGATGAGGTTCCTCTAGGAGCCTTAGAGATAGAGTAAGGAGATGAGGTTCCTCTAGGAGCCTTAGAGATAGTCAGGAGATGAGGTTCCTCTGACTGTTTTACATCTCCCCCAAATGTGAAAAAGGCCTAAAAATGGAGATACTGAGGGATTGATTGCAGCGCCCCCTACTGTTTAAAGGGTACCTGTAGCCCAAAACAACAACGTGCTACATCCATTAGGCGCATCAAATAAATCATATTTTCCCCGCCGCTATTGTCAACAAGTCACGCATAGCCCGAGGCTTTAAATTTCTTTGTCAACATTCCGAGTCCGTGAACGCTTCAGGGCGCAGACATCTTGCCAGTTATTTACTCATGTCAAAGGTCACTATGACGTAGAGTCGTTGAAAGGAATTCAGCCAATCCGGAGCCACTTCTACACGCGTTGCTCAAACTTACCGATTTGACAGTTCTCTCGGTGCAGGCCCCGAACATGTCGGCGAACATTGCATCAATGAAAGACATCTCCAGCGCTGGCTTATGCGCGATGTAGCTATCAAGCTCACTCTTTTGTGTGAAGCAGATGAGGTCTAATGACACTATATCATCGGACATAAGTTCGTGCTCTTTACAACAAATGCACTCTATGTCTGTTTTTTGTGGCACACATTTCACAACTGCACCAAACGTCCGCCGACTTGCGTGCACGGTCCGCACGGTGAAGCATCTGTACCGGCGGTCCTTCGGCATCAACTTCATCGCTATCATCGCTGTCACAATTCACTAAATGGGGATAGTCTGCTTTTAATGTTTCATACAAGTATCCAGTTGCTGAATCTGACAATCTTTCATCGTCCATATTTCGCCCGTTTTCTTTATTATTATCAAGTTCTCAGCATTTGTTTGCGGCCGACGTTGTTTACATTGGTTTCTGAACACATCCGCTGTGGTTGGCTGTCGATCTATCAACGATGTGACGTCACACCACCGGCGCCATATTCAAGCACCAGTGTAATGAAGCTTGTCGGAGTTGAGGGACTTTGAACAGCCTAAACTACGTATTGTTATTGAATACTGGACCGTCAGTGCATGAATAACCTTTAGAAACACATTATCTTTTGATCTGGCTACATATTCGCGATCTCAACAGGTACCCTTTAAATATTAAAAGATGTGGGTACGTGAAGGGACGCCATGTGGACATAGGCTAGCAATTTGGCGAGGATAGGCCAAGTGATTTGGAAGTTGTGTCTTTACATATTAAGCCACACCCCTTAGAAGTGCATTGGTCTATATCTTCTAAACAAAATTAGATATCAACAAGATTTTTCATAATTTTTAATGACATTTAACCAATAATGAACCTCATGCAGTTTTGTAAGAATCTGGCCCAGTGTTTAGAAGTAAATGGAAATAACTCGTTTTTTTACAAAATTCAAAATGGCGGAAATTTATGTCCATTTCATCTTTTTGTAGAGCAGGTCCAAGTGGACATGTGTGCCAAGTTTCAAGTGAATCGGTCATTGGGGGCAAAAAGCGTGGACATTTGAACAATATTACGACTCTAGGGGGCGCTAGAGAGACATTCTTTTATACACAAAAATGTGAGACTCACAAAATGTTGTGTTTTTTGCCAGTAAATTTATACTGTGTATATTTACTTTTATTTTTTTTTAAATTATGACACATTTTAAAGATATATATATATATATGTATATATATGTGTGTGTATATATATATACATATATGTATATATACATATATACTTGTATATATGTGATCTGTTATGTAGGACAAGGTGTAAATATCCCTTTCTGCATACTCGAGACTCCGTGGGCTGGTCGAATGATTGATGGCATCCTATGGGTTATCAAGTGGGCGCCCTCCTTCTTCGATGTTTCGCTGATTGACCCACGACATCTCCAGAGGGTTCAGCAGTGAGATCCGGCGTCCCGGGCTCACTCCCTAGATGATATATATATGTGTATATACATATATATACTTGTATATATGTGTATATACATATATATCTATATATATACACTACCGTTCAAAAGTTTGGGATCACTTAGAAATGTCCTTATTTTTCAAAGAAAAGCATTGTTTTTTTTCAATGAAGATAACATTAAATCAATCAGAAATACCCTCGATACATTGTTAATGTGGTAAATGACTATTCGAGGTGGAAACGTCTGGTTTCTAATGAAATATCTCCAGAGGTGTATAGAGGCCCATTTCCATCAACGATCACTCCAGTGTTCTAATGGTGCATTGTGTTTGCTAATCGCCTTAGAAGACTAATGGATGATTAGAAAACCCTTGAAAACCCTTGTGCAATTATGTTAGCACAGCTGAAAACTGTTTTGCTGATGAGAGAAGCTATAAAACTGGCCTTCATTTGAGCTAGTTGATTATCTGGAGCATCACATTTGTGGGTTCGATAAGACTCTCAAAATGGCCAGAAAAAAAGAACTTTCATGTGAAATTCGCCAGTCTATTCTGGTTCTTAGAAATGAAGGCTATTCCATGTGAGAAATTGCAAAGAAACTGACAATTTCCTACAGCGGTGTGAACTACTCCCTTCAGAGAACAGCACAAACGGGCTCTAACCAGAGCAGAAAGAGAAGTGGGAGGCCCCGGTGCACAACTCAGCAAGAAGACAAGTACATTAGAGTCTCTAGTTTGAGAAATAGACGCCTCACAGGTCCTCAACTGGCAGCTTCTTTAAATGGTACCCGCAAAACGCCAGTGTCAACGCCGACAGTGAAGAGGCGACTCCGGGATGCTGGCCTTCTAGGCAGAGTGGCAAAGAAAAAGCCATATCTGAGACTGGCCAATCAAAAGAAAAGATTGGTATGGGCAAAAGAACACAGGCATTGGACAGAGGATGATTGGAAAAGGTGTTCTGGACAGATGAATCCAAGTTTGAGGTGTTTGGATCACACAGAAGAACATTTGTGAGATGCAGAACAGGTGAAAAGATGCTGGAAGAGTGCCTGACACCATCTGTCAAGCATGGTGGAGGTCATGTGATGGTCTGGGGCTGCTTTGGTGCTGGGAAAGTGGGAGATTTGTACCAGGTAAAAGGGATTTTAAATAAGGAAGGCTATCACTCCATTTGGCAACGCCATGCCATACCCTGTGGGCAGCGCTTGATTGGAGCCAATGTCCTCCAACAGGACAATGACCCAAAGCACACCTCCACATTGTGAAGAACTATTGAGGGAAGAAGCAGGCAGCTTGCTGTCTGTAATGGAGAGGCCAGTCACCAGATCTCAACCCATTGAGCTGTTGTGGGAGCAGCTTGACCGTATGGTCCGCAAGAAGTGCCCATCAAGCCAATCCAACTTGTGGAGGTGCTTCAGGAAGCGTGGGGTGACATTTCAACAGATTACCTCAACAAATTAACAGCTAGAATGCCAAAGGTCTGCAATGCTGGAATTGCTGCAAAAGGAGCATTCTTTGACGAAAGCAAAGTTTGAAGAAAAAAATTAATACTTCAAATACAAATCATTATTTCTAACCTTGTCAATGTCTTGACTATATTTTCTCTACATTTTGCAACTCATTTGATAAATAAAAGTGTGAGTTTTCATGGAAAACACGAAATTGTCTGGGTGATCCCAAACTTTTGAACGGTAGTGTATACTTGTGTATATATGTGTCTATACATATATATATATACATGTATATATGTGTATATATATATACAGTGCATCCGGAAAGTATTCACAGTGCTTCATTTTTTCCACATTTTGTTATGTTACAGCCTTATTCCAAAATGGATTAAATTCATTATTTTCCTCAACATTCTACACACAACAACCCATAATGACAAAGTGAAAACTGTTTTTTGCAAATTTTTGCACATTTATTAAAAATAAAGAAGGAAAACATAACATGTCCAGAAGTCTTCACAGCCTTTGCTCAATACTTTGTTGAAGCACCTTTGGCAGCAACTCCAGCCTCAAGTCTTCTTGGGTCTGACTCCACAGCGGGGCTCACCTGTTTCTGGGCAGGTTCTCCCATTCTTCTTTCAGAACCTCTCCAGTTCCATCAGGCTGGATGGGGAGCGTCGGTGCACAGATGTTCAATGGGGTTCAGGTCCGGCTCTGGCCTCTCCAGGACCTTCAGTCCTGAAGCCACTCCTTTGTGACTGGGCTGTGTGCTGCGAGGCGGTGTCCTGTTGGCAGAGGAGCCGTCGCCCCGTCTGAGGTCCAGAGCATGTTTCATCCAGGAGGTCTCTGCATTCATCCTGACTCCCAGTTCCCCCCCCCCAGCCTGATGCTGCCCCACATGCTCCACTGGAGGGATGCTGTTGGTGAGGAGCAGTGCCTGGTTCCTCCAGACATGATGCTGGCATTCAGGCCAAAGAGTTTAATCTGTTTCATCAGACCAGAGAATAGTTTCTCATGGCTGAGAGTCCTTCAGGTGCTTCTTGGCCAACTCTAGGCGGCCGTCATGTGCTTCTTCCTGAAGAGGGGCTTCCGTCTGGCCTCTCCCAAACAGGCCTGATGTGTGGAGCGCTGCAGAGACGGTTGTCCTTCTGGAAGGTTCTCCTCTCTTCAGAGCTCTGTCAGAGGGACCATGGGGCTCCTGGTGGAGCTCTGTCAGAGGGACCATGGGGCTCCTGGTCCCCTCCCTGACGAAGGCCCTTCTCCCCGGTCGCTCCGTCTGGCCGGCTCTAGGACGAGTTCTGCTGGCTCCAAACCTCTCCATGTCCGCCTGATGGAGGCCTCTGGGCTCATTGGGACTTTACATGCTGCAGACATCGGTCCCCTTCCCACATCTGAGCTCCATAAATTCTGTCACGGAGGTCTGGAGATAATTCCTTGAACTTCATGGCTTGGTTTCTGCTCTGATATGCAGTCAACTGATACCTTCTAGAGACAGGTGTGTTCTCAATCATGTCCAATCAGCTGAATGGAGCACAGGTGGCCTCCAATCCAACATCTCAAGGATGACCAGTGGAAACAGGACTTGAGCTAAAGGCTGTGAAGACTTCTGGACACGTTATGTTTTCCTTCTGTATTTTTAACAGATTTGCAAAATAAAAATAAAACAATTTTCACTTTGTCATTATGGGTTGTTGTGTGTAGAATGTTGAGGAAAATAATGAATTTAATCCATTTTGCAATAAGGCTGGAACATAACATGTGGAAAAAATGAAGCGCTGTGAATACTTTCCGGATGCACTGTATATACAGGACTGTCTCAGAAAATTAGAATATTGTGATAAAGTTCTTTATTTTCTGTAATGCAATTAAAAAAACAAAAATGTCATGCATTCTGGATTCATTACAAATCAACTGAAATATTGCAAGCCTTTTATTCTTTTAATATTGCTGATTATGGCTTACAGCTTAAGAAAACTCTAAAATCCTATCTCATAACATTTTAATATTTCCTCAGACCAAGTAAAAAAAAAGATTTATAACAGCTGAGTGTTTGTCAAGGCTCAGGAAACCCTTGCAGGTGTTTCGAGTTAATTAGACAATTCAAGTGATTTGTTTAATACCCTACTAGTATACTTTTTCATAATATTCTAATATTTAGAGATAGGATATTTGAGTTTTCTTAAGCTGTAAACCATAATCAGCAATAAATCAGAATAAAAGGCTTGCAATATTTCAGTTGATTTGTAATGAATCCAGAATGCATGACATTTTTGTTTTTTTAAATTGCATTACAGAAAATAAAGAACTTCATCACAATATTCTAATTTTCTGAGACAGTCCTGTATGTGTATATTTGTATATATATACATGTATGTATATATGTGTATACATACATGTATATATGTGTATAGATATATATGTATATATGTTTATATATATATATATATACACACATACATATGATATGAATGTTATGAACCCAAACACAATGGCGTTTGATGTTTCGATGTTTTTGCGATGTCAACAAGTACAAAGCAGAACAAGTGTTTATTTCTTCCATGGTGGATAACTGTTTCCACTGAGATAAGCCACGCCCCCCTCTCCAGCGCGAATGACGTGAATAAACCACAAATAGTCGGGCGTGTAAACGAGTCAGCAACCGGTTTGTGCACTTTCTGGATATTGTTTTCACTGTGAATGCTTTTCGACATATTAATCGACGATTAAATAATCATTCATCATTCCTGCAGCCCTAAAACAGATTTCATCACAGTTCTGACCCTCGGTGCAGTACCTTCCAGCTGCCAGCAGGTGGATCAATACAATGTCCACGTTTAAATAGTTTTAACCTCCTAAACCAAATATAAACGAGCAAGATAACACAAATAACCAGTCACTGTACTTCATGACAAGAACTCTTGATTAACCCTGAGATTAAAATGTAAGTGATTATAACACATTTGGAAATGTTCCCTAATCTTTAAAAAATGGTAATGTTAGTTTATATTGTGTTATTTAAACTAAAGATGTTTATGGTATAATCTAAGTCTAAAGAGGGAAGCAGGCGTTCATCAGTCCACGATCATCATTCTACAGGCGTGTGTTTCACTGTAGACGTGTGGCTCAGTGGTTAGCAGGTCCGTCTTTCAATCAGAGGATCGGCGGTTCGATCCCCGGCTGTGCTGGCCCGAGTCGATGTGCCCTTGAGCAAGACCCTTCACCTTGAATCGCTCCCCATAGCCGTGTCTACAGGGTCAGCCAAATGTCATGTAACGATTTATTATTCTCCTCAGAGGTCCAGCAGCTGTTGATGGTTCCAGAAGAGGTTCCTCCCGAGCAGCAGGTCTGGAGCTCCAGTCTGGACCAGGAGGACCCAGAGCCCCCCCACATTAAAGAGGAACAGGAGGACCCAGAGCCCCCTCACATGAAAGAGGAACAGGAGGACCAGGAGGACCCAGAGCCCCCCCACATTAAAGAGGAACAGGAGGACCCAGAGACCGCTCACATGAAAGAGGAACAGGAGGACCAGGAGGACCCAGAACCCCCTCACATGAAAGAGGAACAGGAGGACCTCTGGACCAATTGGGATGGAGAGCAGCTTCAAGGTCTGGAGGAGGCTGGTTTCAAGTTCTCATCCACTCCTGTAAAGAGTGATGAAGATGAAGCCCAGTCCTCTCAAACTGAGAACAGAGAGGAAGGCCGATCCAGCTCAGATCCAGATCAGGAGCCTCAGGAGTCAGATTCAAGCCCTCTGCAACACAAAGAAGTACCTGTAAGTGACGTGGACTGTAATCCTGGAACAACATCAATCAGGTTGTCTGAATGTTCTGGAACCTTTGACCTCAAGGGTCGTCTGGAGGAACCCAGTGAACCCAGAACCGGAGGGAAACCATTTCAGTGCTCTGTTTGTGGAAAGAGATTTGCGTTACGTCGTGCTCTCAAAAATCATGTGACCGTCCACACACAGGTGGACAATTTCTATTGTTCAGTGTGTGGTCAAACATTTCCAGACAAAGTGAAACTGGACGGTCACATGACTATCCACACGGGGGAGAAACCCTTCAGTTGTTCAGTGTGTGGTAAAGCTTTTACAAAAAAGGGAAGACTGAAGGAGCACATGCGCGTCCACACAGGAGAGAAACCCTTCAGTTGTTCAGTGTGCGGTAAAGCTTTTGCACAAAAGGGAAACCTGAAAAGACACATGACTGACCACACGGGGGAAACCCCGTTCACGTGCTTTGTGTGTGGTAAACATTTCGCAAAAGAGGTAACCCTGAAAGGACACTTGACTGGCCACTCAACGGAGAAACCATTTGGTTGTTCCGTGTGTGGCAAAACGTTTCTACAAAGGCAAAAGCTGGAGCAACACTCAAGCGTCCACTCAGGGGAGAAACCATATGGTTGCTCCGTGTGCGGGAAAACATTCGTACGAGAGCATAGTGCCAAACTACATTTCCGCATCCACACGGGGGAGAAACCGTTTTGTTGTTCAGTTTGTGGGAAAGCGTTTGCACAAAAAGGAAACCTGAGGTATCACGCGACGCTCCACAACGAAACCAGTTAGTGGCTCAACATAGAGTGAAAGAATTGACAACACAGAAAAGTCTGAGACGACCTTTAAATTCCACACGGGGGAAAGTAATGAGGCGTTGACTTTGCAGTGAAAGATTATCTTGTTTCTGTTATTTAAAAAACTCACAGTTGTATTTGAGAGCTGATCCAGGATCCTCAACGGGTTCATTCAGCTGAGATGGAGCTGGACTCGGTGATGTTGGCTCACATGTGATGTATTGTCGTGTTTATATACATTTAAAACAATGTGAATGTCAAAGTGTGCAGAACTGTTATCAACACCGGCAACGCACACGAGGATCACCGTCTTCAAACTCAGAACCTCTTGATTCCCTTTGACTGGAAAGACGGCAGCTGTGTTTCATAACTGAATATTTACTGTCCCCGATACGTGGTTCTAAAGGGGAACCGGAACCCGATACGTGGTTCCAAAGGGGAACCGGAGACCCGATACGTGGTTCCAAAGGGGAACCGGAACCCGATACGTGGTTCTAAAGGGTAACTGGAACCCGATACGTGGTTCCAAAGGGGAACAGGAACCCGATACGTGGTTCTAAAGGGGAACTGGAACCCGATACGTGGTTCCAAAGGGGAACTGGAACCCGATATGTGGTTCCAAAGGGGAACCGGAACCCGATACGTAGTTCTAAAGGGGAACTGGAACCCGATACGTGGTTCCAAAGGGGAACCGGAACCCGATACGTGGTACAGATAAATTACAGGGTGGCGGGCGGAGATTATTATTTTTTTAACTAAAAATTGTCTGGGAGCCAGATGCCGTCGCCGGAGGAGCCAGATCCGGCTCGAGCCATCAGTCGGTTCCCGACCGCCGCTCTAGACCTTCTGGTGTCCTGGGCTGTGTCTACTACCGCACACTTTACGAAGTACACTGCAATGCAGTGCACTACAATTCAGAGCACTGTATTGCAGTGCGTCGCTGATAAGTCTGTCTCAAATGGAACACTTACGTTAACCACTTGGCGGAAGTGACGGACGCAAATCTGTTCACGGCACCCGCGAAATTAAGCCGGGAGTGACGTATGCAAATCTGCTTGCGATACCGTAACCCTTAAAGTGACTAAATGAATGCACTTCTTGCCCTCTTGTTGTCCCTTGTTTACCCCTTTCTCCACCCCATGTGGAAACTGCGATACCTCCACAATCGCGGCAGGAGCCTCCGCCTTCTGGCTGAAGTCGAGATGGTATATGTAAATTTAATTGTGATTTTGCCTTACCTTCACAGCATAGCTTCATGTAGTTGTTGCAATTAAATTCTCCTCGCTAGGTATGCTAAATTCTCAATTATCTTTGTCAGAAGTAGCCTTCTTCTTTGCAATCCACATACACACCATATGGAAATAAAACATGACAAATCTGTACATGTTTGTCCCTAGATTACAATTAGTTTTAAGAATTATCCACTGAAATTTTCAATTCAATTCAATTCAGTTTATTTGTATAGCCCAATTTCACAAATTACACATTTGTCTCGGAGTGCTTTACAATCTGTACTGTGATGCCCCTGTGGGTTCATCAGCCGAGAGTGTGGGTGCAGTTGATTGGACTAATTACAGTAACTCAGGGCACCTGTGTCTGGTGCTCTGCAGGTATTTAAAGCCTCTGCTTCTGTCTGTGCTCTCTCTCTCTTTCTTTGTCCTGCAGGCACGCCGGACCTCAGCCTCCAGCACCCTACGCTTATCTGCAGGGCAACGATAAAATCGCTGCTTAATTGGAGGACTGTCCCCCACGTCGATATCATGCTCCACGAGAGTTGTGCGCGATGGCGTATCGCCGAACAGTACCATAAACTTTCCGATTAACGCCGCCAACTCATCTCTCTGTGCTGCTGGTAAGTGACTCAACAATCGATCCAATTGGCATAACGACTCCGAATTCCTCAGCCTACCAGACATAACAGGTTCATCTGGCGCCTTAACATCACACTCCTCAGCCAACCCTCGATCTGAAAGCACAGAATCAACTATCATTATGGGGCCCACACCCAAGTTTCTAGCCATGACGCTATCCCCAATGGTATCACGAACATAGTACGGTTTCAGGAGGTTGACGTGACACAGTTGAGCCAACTTCCTCCGATTTGGAGTAGCAATCAAGTAATTTTGATCTGACACTTTACTCTCAACAGTGTACGGGCCGGCAAACTTAGCTTTGAATGGTGAGACCTGCAGTGGCATTAAAGCCAACACCTGATCCCCCGGGCTGAATTCACGATACTCTGCTTTACGGTCATAGAGTCTCTTCATATTAGCTTGAGCACCAGCTAAATTTTTCCTTGCCATTTCCACCGCTACATACAGACGATGACGAAAACCCTGTACATAGTCTACTAAATTTTTAGGTGGCTCACCCTCAACCAGACCATTTTGGAGAATAGATAACACACCACGCACCTTGTGCCCAAAGACCAAATCATTAGGGCTAAACCCTGTACTTTCCTGAATGACTTCCCTGGACGCCAACATGAGCCATGGGAGTCCCTCCTCCCAGTCCTTTCCCATTTCCATACAATAAGCACGCAGCATGGACTTCAATGTTTGATGAAACCGCTCTAGCGCCCCCTGGCTCTGGGCATGGTAAGCCGACGCAGTTATGCCTGACCCCCAGCTGCTGTAGGATCTGTTTGAACATATGGGAAGTAAAGTTGGTACCCTGGTCGCTTTGAATCACACGTGGGATCCCAAATGTGGAGATGAACTGGGTTAAAGCTCTAACTACTGGCTTCACTGATATGGAGCGCAAGGGAAACGCTGCAGGGTACCTTGTAGTCTGGCACATTATAGTAAGCATGTACGCACAACCGGACTTAGATGGAGGCAACGGCCCCACACAATCTATGATCAAATGCTCAAAAGGTTGCCCCAGGGCTGGGATGGGACTGAGGGGTGCAGGCTTCACTATCTGACTTGGTTTACCAGTGAACTGACATATGTGGCATGTTTTAATATACCTTGCAACATCGCGCTTTAACCGAGGCCAGAAAAAATAGCGGAGGACACGGTCATAGGTTTTTTTTATCCCCAAATGTCCACTACTATCATGCGCAGTTTGCAATATCACATCACGGTTGAGAGTAAAGTGTCAGATCAAAATTACTTGATTGCTACTCCAAATCGGAGGAAGTTGGCTCAACTGTGTCACGTCAACCTCCTGAAACCGTACTATGTTCGTGATACCATTGGGGATAGCGTCATGGCTAGAAACTTGGGTGTGGGCCCCATAATGATAGTTGATTCTGTGCTTTCAGATCGAGGGTTGGCTGAGGAGTGTGATGTTAAGGCGCCAGATGAACCTGTTATGTCTGGTAGGCTGAGGAATTCGGAGTCGTTAAGCCAATTGGATCGATTGTTGAGTCACTTACCAGCAGCACAGAGATGAGTTGGCGGCGTTAATCGGAAAGTTTATGGTACTGTTCGGCGATACGCCATCGCGCACAACTCTCGTGGAGCATGATATCGACGTGGGGGACAGTCCTCCAATTAAGCAGCGATTTTATCGTTGCCCTGCAGATAAGCGTAGGGTGCTGGAGGCTGAGGTCCAGTACATGTTGGACAATCAGATCGCAGTACAGTCGTTCTCCAGTTGGGCGTCTCCTAGTATGCTCGTAGGCAAATCAGATGGGTCTCCGCGGTTTTGTAATGACTATCGTAAGGTTAATAAGGTGACAAAAACAGATTCCTACCCATTACCACGGATGGAGGACTGTATTGACTTGGTGGGCTCGGCTAAATTCGTCAGTAAATTCGACTTGTTAAAGGGGTACTGGCAAGTTCCTTTGACCGCGCGTGCGCAAAAGATTTCAGCGTTTGTTACACCTTTCGGTCTGTATGAGTATACAGTGATGAGTTTTGGGCTTTGTAATGCACCAGCGACATTTCAGCGCCTCATGAACATGGTTGTAGCAGGTCTTGAGGGGGTTGCTGTTTATCTTGACGACGTAGTGGTGTTTAGTGACACATGGGATGACCACATTAAACGCATTGGTGCTCTGTTCTGTCGCCTGGCTGAGGCGCATCTCACTGTTAACCTGGCCAAGTGTGAGTTCGCTAGGGCGACAGTGACGTACCTTGGCCGGGTGGTCGGCCAGGGACAAGTTCGTCCGGTAGACGCGAAGGTGCGGGCCGTTTGCAGTTTCCTGTGCCCACTACTAAAAGGAACTAATGCGATTCCTAGGGCTGGTCGGGTACTATCGTGCCTTTTGTAAGAACTTCTCCACAGTGGTTGCACGCCTGACTGATTTGCTGAAGGGTACAGTCAAGTTCATTTGGTCTGACCAGTGTCAGGAAGCGTTTGAGAATGTGAGGACCCTGTTGTGCTGTGCACCGGTTCTCGCTGCGCGCGCCTCGATGAGCCGTTCAAATTGGAGGTTGATGCTAGTCATGTTGGGGCAGGTGCGGTTTTGCTGCAAGAGGTTGAGGGTATTGATAGGTCAGTTTGTTACTTCTCAAGGAAGTTTAATTGCACCAACTCAATTACTCGACAATCGAAAAGGAGGCATTGGCCTTAATATGGGCC
The DNA here is from genome assembly GCF_029220125.1 of Pseudoliparis swirei. Taxonomy (NCBI): domain Eukaryota; kingdom Metazoa; phylum Chordata; class Actinopteri; order Perciformes; family Liparidae; genus Pseudoliparis; species Pseudoliparis swirei. The sequence continues at coordinate 21,382,049 of NC_079388.1, read as the reverse complement.
TCCAGCACTTTGAGGTATATGTGGGTTTGGGAGTAGCTCAGTGGTAGTTTATACCGACCATAATCCCCTTACCTTTCTCTGTTCACTTAATTGTCCGAACCGGCGGCTGATGAGGTGGGCCCTGTTCCTGCAGTCCTATAGTTTAGACATTCGGCACATTAAGGGCAAGGACAACGTTGTGGCGGATGCTCTATCTCGTGCCCCGGTGGAGTAGGAAGTCTCTCCGGCTCTGAATAATTGATGTTGTTTTTCGGGGGCCTCCGTTTTAAGGGGGGGGCTGTGATGCCCCTGTGGGTTCATCAGCCGAGAGTGTGGGTGCAGTTGATTGGACTAATTACAGTAACTCAGGGCACCTGTGTCTGGTGCTCTGCAGGTATTTAAAGCCTCTGCTTCTGTCTGTGCTCTCTCTCTCTTTCTTTGTCCTGCAGGCACGCCGGACCTGCTGGGTATATCCTCCTTTACTTAATTTGAGTTGACTTTGATTGGGTTGTGAAAATAAACATCGTCTGTTAAACCGTTATACATGTTGTGACTCCATTTTTGTTGTGGCCTTTGGAGCACGGTCGCAACATGTACACATAGACATCCCTGCCCCAAAACCTCACATCGGACCAGGAAAAACTCCCAAATAACCCTTCAGGGGAAAAAAAGGGAAGAAACCTGCAGGAGAGAACAGAGGAGGATCCCTCTCCAGGATGGACAGAACAATAGATGTAATGTATACAGAAGGACAGATTTAGAGTTTAAATACATTCAATGAATATGACAGAGTGTATGAATAGTTCATAGTAGGCATATTCCACGATGGAGACCTCCACGATCCATCAGGCAGATGGCGGTGGGGAGGAGGAGTGGGCGGAGTCTCAACAGTGGGCGGAATCTCAACAGGACAGTGGCGCAGTCAGGAGCAGGAATTCCACGACCCAGACGATCCATCAGGCAGATAGGATCTATGCCGTCTCATAGGGTCCGATGACCCCATGAGACGTGAAGTCAAGGACTCGGGAGAAAGCAGAGTTAGTAAGGTGTGATTGAGAGATGAAAATTCATCCTTAAGGAGAGAAAAAGAGGAGATTGGCACTCAGTGCATCCTAATACGTCCCCCGGCAGGTATAAGCCTATAGCAGCATATCAAGGGGCTGGACCAGGGCAAACCTGATTCAGCCCTAACTATAAGCTCTGTCAAAGAGGAAGGTCTTCAGTCGACTCTTAAACGAGGTGACTGTGTCTGCCTCCCGGACTGAAATTGGAAGCTGGTTCCATAAAAGAGGAGCTTGATAACTAAAGGCTCTGGCTCCCATTCTACTTTTTAAGACTCTAGGAACTACAAGTAGTCCCGCATTTAGTGAGCGTAGCTTTCTAGTGGGGCAATATGGTACTACAAGCTCCTTAAGATATGATGGAGCATCACCAATCAAGGCTTTGTAGGTTAAGAGAAGAATTTTAAAAGTGATTCTTGATTTTACTGGGAGCCAGTGCAGAGCAGCTAGTGCAGGAGTGATGTGATCTCTTTTCTTAGTTTTAGTGAGAACACGAGCTGCAGCATTCTGGATCAACTGGAGGGACCTAAGAGATTTATTAGAGCAGCCTGATAATAAGGAGTTGCAGTAATCCAGTCTCAAGTAACGAACGCGTGAACCAATTTTTCTGCATCTTTTTGAGACAAGATGTGCCTGATTTTTGAAATATTACATAGATGAAAGAATGCAGTCCTTGAGATTTGCTTTACGTGGGAGTTAAAGGACAAGTCCCGATCAAAGATAACGCCAAGATTCTTTACAGTGGTGTTGGATGCCAGGGCAATGCCGTCTACAGAATCCACATCACCAGATAATTGATCTCTGAGGTGCTCAGGGCCGATTAAAATTACTTGGTTTTGTCTGAGTTTAACATCAAAGTTGCAGGTCATCCATGTTTTATGTCTTTAAGACATGCTTCAGGTCATCCATGTTTTTATGTCTTAAGACATGCTTGAATTTTACAGGAGTTGGTTGTTTCTGGTTTTATCGAGCAAATATAGTTGAGTATCATCTGCATAACAATGAAAGTTTATGGAGTGTTTCTGATAATATTGCCCAAAGGAAGCATGTATAAGGTAAATAAAATTATCCAAGCACAGAACCTTGTGGAAACTCGTGATTAACGTTAGTGGTTATCGAGGCACACGCCATACAAATACAAACTGAGATCGATCTGATAACAGGATTTAAAACCAAACCATGCCGTGTCTGAAATGCCAATCGACTGCTCCAGTCTCTGTAACAGGATGTCATGGTCAATGGTGTCGAATGCAGCACTAAGGTCTAACAACAGAGAGGAGTCCTTTATCTGCTGCCATTAAGAGGTCATTTGTAATTTCACCAGTGCCGCCTCGGTGTTTCTAAACTCTAAATTTCTCAAATAAACTATTATGATGTAGAAAGTCACAACTGATTTGCACTCACTTTCAAGGATCTTGGAGAGGAAGGAGGTTAGAGATCGGTCTGTAGTTAGCCAATACTCTTGGATCCAGAGGGCTTTTCAGGAGAGGTTTAATAACAGCCACCTTGAAGGAGTGTGGTACGTGGTTTAGCAGAGACACATTGATCATATCTAATAGAGAGTCAGCCAATTAAAGGCAAAACGCCTTAAGCAGCCTTCGGGATGGGGGTCCAAGAGACAGATTTGTTCAAGTAGAAACCGTTCAAGATAATTGGTCACGGTTGATGGAGAAAATCCCTCCAAATATACACCAGGGCATACAGCGTTTCCAAGGCCATTCCACTTGAGGACAGATTGGCACTGGTATATGGGCAAGAGAATATTAATCTTGTCCCACAGTTAAAATATTTTCTTAAAGAAGTTCATAAAGTCATTACCAGGTTTATAGGAATGCTCAGCTCCACAGAGCTGTGACTCTGTCAGCCTGGCTACAGTGCTGAAGAGAAACCTGGGGTTGTTTTTATTATTTTCTATTACTGATGATATGAGTGGCACACGCTGCCTGCATTGGCGGAGGGCTTCATATGTTTTAAGACTATCTCGCCAAACTAAGCGGGATTCTTCGAGATTAGTTGAACGCCATGCTCAAGCCGTGACGCTTGCTTCAGTTCATGGGTCTGAGGGTTATACCAGGAGCAAACCTCTCCTCACTGTCTTCCTTCAGAGGTATCGAGTCCAGTGTCATGAGTAGCCTGTGGCACTGTCAACAAGATGATCAATCTGGGACGGATAAAGTTAGACTAGAGTCTGTTATATTGAGACGTGTCGAATCAAATACAGAAGGAATCGCTTTTAAATTTAGCTACAGCACTGTCAGTTAGACATCTGTAGAACTTTGATCAACGGAGTACACCTAGTATACCCAAAAGTTATGTGGTTGTGACTGACAGAAGAGGATTCTGTAAAGACGCTCAAATGCTCAATGTCAACGCCCATAAGTAAGAACAAGATCAAGCTGCAGGCCAAAGCTGTGAGTGGTTTCTGTACTCTGACAGAAGCCAATCGAGTCCAACAAGGAGATGAATGCAGCACTAAGGCAATCATTATCAACATCCACATGGATATGGATAAAATTCCAACAATAATAACTTTATCGGTTTTTAAGAACCAAACTTGATATAAATTTGAGAATTCAGATATAAACTGAATATGGACCTGGTCAGTACAGAATCACAAATAGAATTGGCTGTAGTGTTTCCAGGTTGATGAAAGACTAAGAACTTTCAAACAGGTGTTAGTGTAATTTAGGTTTAGGATTTATTAATAGAGTCAAATATGGTTGTTACTCCACCTCCTCATGCCTCGAGGAATGTGAGTATTAATATGACTTGGAGGAGTCGATTCATTTAGGCAGACATATTCTTCATGGCTCAGCCAGGTTTCAGTTAGACAACATAAATCAATGTGATTATCTGATATTAAATCATTTAGTAACACAGCTTTAGATGACAGAGATCGAATATTTAGGAGACCACATTTATTAGACCTATTTTGTTGCAGTGCTGAAATAGTGTTAACTTGTATAAGGTTATTCACTCTTCTGCTTACTTTTGATTTATTTAATTGAAGTGGCCGTGGGACAGACACAGTCTCTACTCTAGAGTCATGGGTGGGTAATCGAATGGAAGAGCAGAGAAGGTGTTAAATCAACTCTGCCTCCGGTTAACCAACCTGATCTGAACCCTGGGTTGTCATGGATTAAGTCCGGATCAACTTGGTCATATTCGCAGAAACGAGACGGATGGGATGGATGCCTCTCATCAGATCAGGTTTTCCCCAGAAAGTCTTCCAGTTGTCACGAGCTCACATTATTCGCTGGGCACCTCGACAGCGGTTGAAAGACGACATTCGCCATACAATTCGTCTGTCTGCAAATTTGGGAGAGGCAGAGAAAATGTCCGACAACGCGCATAGCAAGCACACACTCCACGATTAATTTTAGTGACTTCCACCGACGGGTACGCTACCACCGCCGCGGTATTACAATCTGACTGTATCTCCGCTTGTCCTTAGCCAGCAGCTTCAAACAAGACTCCACGTCCGCTTTGGCCCCCCCGGGAGGCACACGACTTGGTCCGCGGCTTCGCTATTTTCACGTTCCTGACTATAGAGCTCCCGATAACCAGGTGTGTTCCTCAGCGGGTGTCGCTGAGCAGGGAAAACTGGTTCGAACGTGAAGTGGTTGGTGCACAGCGGCTTCTGTGTAGACTTACTACCCTGGACAGTTACCCAACCACCCGCTGCACGGTTACCGCTGGGAACAGCTAGCAGCTGACTGTAGCTCGCCGCCGACCACGGGAGAGGCGGGCTAACTAGCATAGCTGTCTGAGCTTCGATAGCGCGGAGCCGTGCATCTAACCCACTTAGACCTGCCTCCAACCTAGCAAATAAACTACACTTGTTGCATGTATCGTTATCATGAAGGGAGGCAGGGGGAGAACTATACATGAGACACATTGAGCAAGAGGGAGAGAAGAAGAAGTCATGCTCGCTGTTGAGCAACCAGAGCTTACCCGGAAGAGTGAGATGATGCGTTCAGGAGCAGCTGGGAAAATCTGCACTGCGTGTGGATGGAATGAAAAAGCATCATCTGCTTGAATTTACACAGTAATAGGCCTACTTTGACTGACTGTACTTTTATACACATCTCTGTTGTAGTGAAGTTCACCCTGATACAGGAATCAATTAGCAATTGAACACACAGGCATATTAATTATTGTTACAAACATGCATCAATTCTAATATAAATCAGAAAACGCAATAAAAGACTACAAAACCTCAATGACAACATTTTATTGATAAAATGACTTGCATATTAATATAATCTTCCTTCCTCCCTCCCCTCTACAGCAGCCACCCAGTCCCAGGCGGCGCTGCCGTATCCATGTTGCAATGCCACTGCTGGCGTTGTGTTGTGATGGCCACAGTGACATGAGGGTGGACTTCAGGCTCACCCGAGTCATTCAACGCCCTCATGGCTGTGCTGGGCACTGACTGTGACCACGGTTGGGGCCCCGAGATCTCCTGTCTAGTTTTTATTTTTTGGCTTGCCAGCGCCACCTCCTATCGGGTGGTGGCCAGGGTTCGACAGGCTGCACTTCACGGCTGGTGCACGCTCAGGAGTGGGCAGATCGGTGAGTGGTTCCGTTGGGCATACACCCCCGCAGGAGACAAACTCCCAGCCGAGGTGCCTGCCACGCCCGTCTAGCTGTCACTGGGCAGCCTTCAGTCAGAGTGGTGGGGCTATTGATGGCTGCCACGTCAGAGAGAAGCCCCAGGAGGAGCCTGCCTGCTATTTTAACAGGAAGCTTTTTCATTCCATCCAGCTGCAGGCCATCTGTGATGATTGAGTGCAAATTGCAAAATGTGTGGGGCTACCCAGACTCAGAGCATGATGCCAGGGTCCTGAATAACAGCCCCATCTTCTATGAGCAGTCATCCTCCACCAGGATACGGTATCCTTGGGGATGGTGGCTCCCCCTGCCTGTCCCAACCCATCTGCCTCATGACCTCCTTCAGGCAGCCTGTCCACCTCCAAGCTACAACTGCTGCCTGTCAAAGGCGAGGTGTGTTGTGGAGAGGTCCTTCTGGATACTGAAGACGCGATGGCGGTCCATCTTCTTAAAGGCCCTGGAGGTGGATGTGAGGTGCCAGAGGTCATTGGAGCCAGATGCAGATGTCGGGAGGGCAGCAGAGGACCAGCACCTCCAGGAAACGTCTCTGGGGCAGGAAACAGAAATAGGATAGCCATTCAGTGCTCTGTCCCAGACCACGATTACATTTAAATTAATACATACACGACATTAAAAAAACAACACAACGATGATTGAAAGCTACAATTATTTCTAGAAGGACAAGCTTAGATAGCGATCGTAACGGTATTAATGATCGGGCGGCGTGTGGGCAAACGTTCGCGGTGTCACGTTAACCCGTTATTAAACTGAGCATATCCATTGTTAATCCATCATTAAAATTGCTATTTCGATTGGTTAACGTTGTTTAACACTGTCCGATGACTGACAGCTATCTGTCGTCGGACTTGCCGCTGGAGCAAGCGCCTGGAGCCGACCTGCCCCGGCTCGTCAAGCTAAAAGTGTCCGATAAAAGTGCACCTTCGTCGGACTGGCCGGGTGGTGGATTACCCAGCTAGCTTATCATAACTGCCATGCAGATCCAATGGCATCTAATGCTACCTCGGTATGCTCACTAATCTGAGAATGGCATGTTAGTAGTACATTGTAATACCAGTACAATGTGTAATTACCGCTGATACTTACATTTACGGTCTGTAGCTTCGTGGTCTACCGCTTGTGCTGTCCGCCATTGTTTTAGAAATAAAATGAAAAGCTGGCGAAAGGGCTCCTCCTCTTCCGCTACGTCGCCAAGATGGCGGCCGTGTAGGGCGAGTAGTGTCCATCGTTTTACACTACATTTTTTGCCCGTTTGCAGTGCACCATCCGGATACTTTCAGTGCACTGAATTCTGATGGTTTTTTCAGTGGCGCACTTGGAACACTGAAAATCAGCTCGAAGTGCTCAAGTGTGCGGTAGTAGACACAGCCCTGGTCTCTAAAACCAAGGGAAGTGACTTCCCCAGGTGTCCACCAGGTGGCAGCAGCGTCTCACTGCGTGAAGTGAACCTGCACCTTTTCTTCTTCTTTTTCCTTTTTTTTCTTCTTCCTTTTCATGTTTTTTGTTGTTATATTTAAAAGTTTCTGTGGATTTAAATATTTCCACATAAACAACAACAAACCGTCTGGAGTCCTTCAGATGAGTCTCATGAGTAACGATGACGTCATCATTAACAATGGCTGTGAAACGATAAGTCAATAAATTATGAACGCAAATGATTCCTGGAATACACATGATTCACGTGAACGCACCATCATTCACAGCAATGACGTGTGTGAGAGTCTGTGTGTGTGTCCTCCTGGTCTAGGTGTGTGCATAGGTGTGTGTGTGAGAGTCTGTGTGTGTGTCCTCCTGGTCTAGGTGTGTGCATGTGTGTGTGTGTGTCCTCCTGGTCTAGGTGTGTGCATAGGTGTGTGTGTGAGAGTCTGTGTGTGTGTCCTCCTGGTCTAGGTGTGTGCATAGGTGTGTGTGTGTGAGTGTGTGAGAGTCTAGGTGTGTGCATGTGTGTGTGTGCATGTGTGTGTGTGTGTGTGTGTGAGAGTCTGTGTGTGAGTCCTCCTGGTCTCGGTGTGTGTGTGCGCGCATCAGTGTGTGTGGGCGTGTCCTGCTCTAGGTGTGTGTGTGTGTGTGTGGGCGTGTCCTGCTCTAGGTGTGTGTGTGTGTGTGTGTGTGTCTAGGTGTGTCTCGGCATTATTTCCGTCTCCCTCTCAGCGACTCGAGCCGCCATGGACGTGTTCTTCTTCTTCAAGACGTTTCTTCTTCTTCTTCTCTCGTTTCTGGGTGAGAAGACTCAAAGACTGCTGCCGGACACTGTTGATATGATTAATATTATTAATATTAATATTAAGTTATGTTCTATTCATGTTCCCGCTGGGCTTCTGTGTGTGTGTGTGTGTGTGTGTGGCTCTGGGTGTATGAATGCTAAAGTAATGCAGTCATAATGGTTTTAGTGTATTGTTGTTGTTGTTGTTTCGGTATCCTGGGAGCATGATTAGAATGAGTGGCTGTGTGTGAAGTGGATCAGGGCGTATGGGGGTGGGGGGGGGGGGGTAGTTCCTGCTCCTCACTCGGAGCCTGCGCCGTAACGCTGTCCCGTGACGTCACGCAGGCCGCGGCTCCGGGGAGCTGCGCGAGCTGGACGCGGTGCAGGGCCACACCGTGACGCTGCGGCACCAGTTCTCCGTGCCGGACTACCTCGTCATCTTGTGGAACTTCAACGACGGCAACGAGGCGGGCAACGCGGCCACCGGGAGCGCGGAGGGCGTGAAGGTGAACCCGCGCTTCACCGGGCGCCTCGTGCTCAACGCGACCACCGGCTTCGTGACGCTCGGGCCGCTGACGGCGGCGGACAGCGGCGACTACACCGTGTCCATCGTGTCGTCCCGGGGCACGCAGACCGAGGAGATGGTGCTGCGCGTGCTGCGTGAGTCTCACACACACACACACACACACACACACGCACACACGCACACGTACACACACACGCACACACACATACTTACACACACACACATACACACTGACTTTTGTGTATATATTTATAAAACAAATAATATATATATGTATTTATATATAAAAATATATATATTTATGAAAATGAAAAATATATATTTCAGCAAACAGTTAAATTTTTTGTATTTAAAAAAATAATTAGTTTAACAAATTTAAATCCATAAATATATTTTTTTCACTCAACTTTTTCAATCACTAATTAAAATATTTATTTATTAAATATATAAAATATATATTCATACAGTATATTTATTTATAAATATAATGTAAATATATAATATATATTTATATAAAAAATATACATAATAAATACAAATATATTTATGTATTTATATATAAACATATGCTGATGAGGAACTATATCCAGATGAATACTCATCTTCATGTTCGGGGGTGACCTCGGGAGGCCACGCCTCGAAGCCCACCAGCCGCTTCCTGTGTTGTGGTTGAATACGTAGCTCCGCCCCCTTAGGGGCGTGGCTGCTGCTGGTTCACAGTGGTCCCCTCAGCTGCAGGACCACCAGCAGCTGTTTACTGTTTACCCAGCATGCCTTTGGGCTCACGCTCCTCCAGCGCCGCACACTCACAAGACAAACAGGAGGACGGGCCGGGGGAACCGGTTACTGCGCCCTCCGGTTCCCCCGGTTCCCGCGCTCCACCGGATCTAACCAATCACAGAGCACCTCGCGGGAGCTCCAGGTGACGCAGGAGAACGGGTCTGGCAGGGGTTAATATTCTCCATGTTCTCCGTGTTCTCTATGTTCTCTATGTTCTCCATGTTCTCCGTGTTCTCCATGTTCTCTATGTTCTCCATGTTCTCTATGTTCTCCATGTTCTCCGTGTTCTCCATGTTCTCTATGTTCTCCATGTTCTCCATGTTCTCTATGTTCTCCATGTTCTCCATGTTCTCCATGTTCTCTATGTTCTCCATGTTCTCCATGTTCTCCATGTTCTCTATGTTCTCCATGTTCTCTATGTTCTCCATGTTCTCCATGTTCTCCGTGTTCTCCATGTTCTCCGTGTTCTCCGTGTTCTCTGTGTTCTCTCCGTTCTCTGTGTTCTCCGTGTTCTCTCCATTCTCCGTTCTCTATGTTCTCTGTGTTCTCCGTGTTCTCCATGTTCTCCTTGTTCTATCCGTTCGCTGTGTTCTCCGTGTTCTCTGTGTTCTCCGTGTTCTCCGTGTTCTCTCCGTTCTCTGTGTTCTCCGTGTTCTCTCCGTTCTCCGTTCTCTATGTTCTCTGTGTTCTCCGTGTTCTCCATGTTCTCCTTGTTCTATCCGTTCGCTGTGTTCTCCGTGTTCTCCTTGTTCTCTGTGTTCTCCATGTTCTCTGTGTTCTCTCCGTTCTCCATGTTCTCTGTGTTCTCTATGTTATCTGTCTTCTCTCCGTTCTCTGTGTTCTCTATGTTCTCTGTGTTCTCTATGTTCTCTGTGTTCTCTCCATTCTCCATGTTCTCTCCGTTCTCTGTGTTATCTGTGTTCTCTATGTTCTCCGTGTTCTCTCCGTTCTCTGTGTTCTCCATGTTCTCTGTGTTCTCTATGTTATCTGTCTTCTCTCCATTCTCTGTGTTCTCTCCGTTCTCTGTGTTCTCTATGTTCTCTGTGTTCTCTCCGTTCTCTGTGTTCTCCGTGTTCTCTGTGTTCTCTGTGTTCTCCGTGTTCTCTGTGTTCTCTGTGTTCTCTATGTTCTCTGTGTTCTCTCCGTTTTCTCTCCGTTCTCTGTGTTCTCTCCGTTCTCTGTGTTCTCTGTGTTCTCTGTGTTCTCTCCGTTTTCTCTCCGTTCTCTGTGTTCTCCGTGTTCTCTCCATTCTCCGTGTTCTCTGTGTTCTCTATTTTCTCTCCGTTCTCCGTGTTCTCTGTGTTCTCTATTTTCTCTCCGTTCTCCGTGTTCTCTGTGTTCTCTATGTTCTCTGTGTTCTCTCCGTTCTCCGTGTT
>NC_079388.1:21343992-21366492 GCF_029220125.1 Pseudoliparis swirei | reverse complement strand
CACACACACACACACACACACACACACACACACACACACACCCCGCCCTTCCTCCCTTTGGAAACAGTAACTGTCACCTCTCCTGTAATTCACAGCATTCCTTCTTTGTGTCGTGTTTGTAAAGTCTGGAACGTTCAGAGCAGCAGACGAGCTTCACTGAGCTTCACTGAGCTTCAATGAGCTTCAACGAGCTTCACTGAGCTTCACTGAGCTTCAATGAGCTTCAATGAGCTTCACTGAGCTTCAATGAGCTTCACTGAGCTTCACTGAGCTTCAATGAGCTTCACTGAGCTTCAATGAGCTTCACTGAGCTTCACTGAGCTTCAATGAGCTTCACTGAGCTTCAATGAGCTTCACTGAGCTTCACTGAGCTTCACTGAGCTTCAATGAGCTTCACTGAGCTTCACTGAGCTTCACTGAGCTTCAATGAGCTTCACTGAGCTTCAATGAGCTTCAACGAGCTTCACTGAGCTTCACTGAGCTTCAATGAGCTTCACTGAGCTTCACTGAGCTTCAACGAGCTTCACTGAGCTTCACTGAGCTTCAATGAGCTTCACTGAGCTTCACTGAGCTTCAATGAGCTTCAATGAGCTTCACTGAGCTTCAATGAGCTTCACTGAGCTTCACTGAGCTTCACTGAGCTTCAATGAGCTTCACTGAGCTTCAATGAGCTTCACTGAGCTTCAATGAGCTTCAACGAGCTTCACTGAGCTTCAATGAGCTTCACTGAGCTTCAATGAGCTTCACTGAGCTTCAATGAGCTTCACTGAGCTTCACTGAGCTTCAATGAGCTTCACTGAGCTTCAATGAGCTTCACTGAGCTTCAATGAGCTTCACTGAGCTTCAATGTGCTTCACTGAGCTTCACTGAGCTTCAATGGGCTTCAATGAGCTTCAATGGGCTTCACTGAGCTTCACTGAGCTTCAATGAGCTTCACTGAGCTTCAATGAGCTTCACTGAGCTTCACTGAGCTTCACTGAGCTTCAATGAGCTTCACTGAGCTTCACTGAGCTTCAATGAGCTTCACTGAGCTTCACTGAGCTTCACTGAGCTTCACTGAGCTTCAATGAGCTTCACTGAGCTTCACTGAGCTTCAATGAGCTTCAACGAGCTTCACTGAGCTTCACTGAGCTTCAATGAGCTTCACTGAGCTTCACTGAGCTTCAACGAGCTTCACTGAGCTTCACTGAGCTTCAACGAGCTTCAATGAGCTTCAATGAGCTTCACTGAGCTTCAATGAGCTTCACTGAGCTTCACTGAGCTTCAATGAGCTTCACTGAGCTTCACTGAGCTTCAATGAGCTTCACTGAGCTTCACTGAACGAGCTTCACTGAGCTTCAATGAGCTTCACTGAGCTTCAATGAGCTTCACTGAGCTTCACTGAGCTTCAATGAGCTTCACTGAGCTTCAATGAGCTTCACTGAGCTTCACTGAGCTTCACTGAGCTTCAATGAGCTTCAATGAGCTTCACTGAGCTTCAATGAGCTTCAATGAGCTTCACTGAGCTTCAATGAGCTTCACTGAGCTTCACTGAGTTTCAACGAGCTTCACTGAGCTTCATTGAGCTTCACTGAGTTTCAACGAGCTTCAATGAGCTTCACTGAGCTTCAACAAGCTTCGCTGAGCTTCACTGAGCTTCAACGAGCTTCACTGAGCTTCACTGAGCTTCAATGAGCTTCAACAAGCTTCACTGAGCTTCAACGAGCTTCACTGAGCTTCAATGAGCTTCAACAAGCTTCACTGAGCTTCACTGAGCTTCAGTGAAGTCTTTGTCCAGCTTTCGGTTTTAGACAAAGAAACTCTCGATTTCATTTCATTCATTTAGTTTTTAGCTCGTTTTTCACAGTTAATATCGAAGTGAACGTGAATTATGGATCCACAAGCTAGCACTAGCGTTAGCACTAGCGTTAGCACAAGCGTTAGCACTAGCGTTAGCACCAGCGTTAGCTGATTACTCTAGCTGACCCTGCAGGGCCTCGCTGCTCTTCAGCTCCACCTTCTCGCCCCAAATACGGTCACTTCTGGTTCCCCCATAAACAAAACAAGATGCCCCCCCCCCCCATCTGAAACACGAAGGTGTCGGTTCCAGCGGCAGAGCGTCCGGTCAGGTTACGGGCTCTCTCGTCTTTCTGAGAGCGATGATGCAATCCTGAGCGCTTCAGTCTGTCCACAGGAAGGCTGAGCAGGAAGTGACCATATATGGACACAAGACACAGGTCTCTGGTGTCGACCTGTCAATCACCTCGGAGCCCCGCCCCTTAACCGTTTGTGATATGTAAAAGCTTCAGCAGGAGATCCTCATGCTCCACCTCGGTGTGGATGTGTGTGTTTGCCAGTGGCGGCTGATGACATTTTTTGGGGGGGGGCGCAGTTGGGCGACGCGGTTTACATGGGGGACAGAGTAGAGTCAGAGATCACATGTTACATGGGGACAGAGTAGAGTCAGAGAGATCACATGTTACATGGGGACAGAGTAGAGTCAGAGATCACATGTTCCATGGGGACAGAGTAGTCAGAGATCACATGTTACATGGGGACAGAGTAGAGTCAGAGATCACATGTTACATGGGGACAGAGTAGAGTCAGAGAGATCACATGTTACATGGGGACAGAGTAGAGTCAGAGAGATCACATGTTACATGGGGACAGAGTAGAGCCAGAGATCACATGTTACATGGGGACAGAGTAGAGTCAGAGAGATCACATGTTACATGGGGACAGAGTAGAGTCAGAGAGATCACATGTTACATGGGGACAGAGTAGAGTCAGAGAGATCACATGTTACATGGGGACAGAGTAGAGTCAGAGATCACATGTTCCATGGGGACAGAGTCAGAGAGATCACATGTTACATGGGGACAGAGTAGAGTCAGAGATCACATGTTACATGGGGACAGAGTAGAGTCAGAGAGATCACATGTTACATGGGGACATAGTAGAGTCAGAGATCACATGTTACATGGGGACAGAGTAGAGTCAGAGAGATCACATGTTACATGGGGAAAGAGTAGAGCCAGAGATCACATGTTACATGGGGACAGAGTAGAGTCAGAGATCACATGTTACATGGGGGACAGAGTAGAGTCAGAGATCACATGTTACATGGGGACAGAGTAGAGTCAGAGATCACATGTTACATGGGGACAGAGGAGTCAGGTCACATGTTACATGGGGACAGAGTAGAGTCAGAGATCACATGTTACATGGGGACAGAGTAGAGTCAGAGATCACATGTTACATGGGGACAGAGTAGAGTCAGAGATCACATGTTACATGGGGACAGAGTAGAGTCAGAGATCACATGTTACATGGGGACAGAGTAGAGTCAGAGATCACATGTTACATGGGGACAGAGTAGAGTCAGAGAGATCACATGTTACATGGGGACAGAGTAGAGTCAGAGATCACATGTTACATGGGGACAGAGTAGAGTCAGAGAGATCACATGTTACATGGGGACAGAGTAGAGTCAGAGATCACATGTTACATGGGGACAGAGTAGAGTCAGAGATCACATGTTACATGGGGACAGAGTAGAGTCAGAGAGATCACATGTTACATGGGGACAGAGTAGAGTCAGAGATCACATGTTCCATGGGGACAGAGTAGAGTCAGATCACATGTTCCATGGGGACAGAGTAGAGTCAGAGAGATCACATGTTACATGGGGACAGAGTAGAGTCAGAGATCACATGTTACATGGGGACAGAGTAGAGTCAGAGAGATCACATGTTACATGGGGACAGAGTAGAGTCAGAGAGATCACATGTTACATGGGGACAGAGTAGAGTCAGAGATCACATGTTACATGGGGACAGGGTAGAGTCAGAGATCACATGTTACATGGGGACAGGTAGAGTCAGAGATCACATGTTACATGGGGACAGAGTAGAGTCAAGAGAGATCACATGTTACATGGGGACAGAGTAGAGTCAGAGAGATCACATGTTACACATGGGGACCAGGCAGAGTCAGATCACATGATTGTGGGGACAGAGTGAGTCAGTAAGATCACATGTTCCATGGGGACAGAGTAGAGTCAGATCACATGTTACATGGGCACAGAGTAAAGTAAGATCACATATACCATGTGGACAGGTAAGAAGTCAGATCACACATGTTCCATAGGGACAGAGTAAATTGAGATCACATGTTACATGGGGACAAATAGTGAAGTCAGATCACATGTTCCATGGGGACAGAGTAGAGTCAGAACACATGTTCCATGAGGGACAGGTAGAGTCAGAGGTCCACATGTGTTCCATGGGGACAGAGTAGAGAGTCCAGATCACATGTTCCATGGGGACAGAGTAGAGTCAGATCACATGTTCCATGGGGACAGAGTAGAGTAAGATCACATGTTCCATGGGGACAGAGTACGTCAGATCACATGTTCATAGGGACAGAGTGAGTCAGATCACATGTTCAGGGGACAGAGTAGAGTCAGATCACATGTTCCATGGGGACAGAGTAGAGTCAGATCACATGTTACATGGGGACAGGTGAGTCAGATCACATGTTACATGGGGACGATGAGATCCAGATCACATGTTCCATGGGGACAGAGTGAGTCAGATCACATGTTCCATGGGACAAGAGTAGGAGATCAGGAGTCACATGTTCCATGGGGACCCAGAGTAGAGTCAGATCACATGTTCCATGGGGACAGAGTAGAGAATCCAGATCACATGTTCCATAGGGACAGAGTAGAGAGTCAGATCCACATGTTCCATGGGGACATGAAGTGAGAATCCAGATCACATGTTCCCATGGGGACAAGAGTGAGAGTCAGAGATCTCACATGTTCCATGGGACATAGTAGAGAATCGAGATCACATGTTCCAGCAGGGACAGAGTAGAGGTCAGATCACATGTTTCCTTAGGGACCAGAGTAGAGTCAAGGTCACATGTTCCCTTAGGGACAGAGTAGAACCAGAGATCACATGTTCCATAGGGGACAGAGGTAAGTCAGAGATCACATGTTACATGGGGACAGAAGTAGAAGTCAGATCACATGTTACATGGGGACAGAGTGAGAGTCAGATCACATGTTACATGGGGACAGAGGACCAGGTAGAGTCAGAGAGATCACATGTTACATGGGGGACAGAGTAGAGTCAGAGATCACATGTTACATGGGGACAGAGTAGAGTCAGATCACATGTTCCATGGGGACAGAGTAGAGTCAGATCACATGTTCCAACAGGGACAGAGTAGAGTCAGAGATCACATGTTACATGGGGACAGAGTAGGCAGAGAGATCACATGTTCCATGGGGACAGAGTAGAGTCAGAGATCACATGTTCCATGGGGACAGAGTAGAGTCAGAGATCACATGTTACATGGGGACAGAGTAGAGTCAGAGAGATCACATGTTACATGGGGACAGAGTAGAGTCAGAGAGATCACATGTTACCATGGGGACAGTGAAATAGAGTCAGAGAGATCACATGTTACATGGGGACAGAGTAGAGTCAGAGATCACATGTTACACATGGGGACAGAAATGGACTGCTAGGTCAGAGGTACAGATCACATGTTACCATGGGGACAGAGAGTAGAGTCAGAGAGACACATGTTACATGGGGACAGAGTAGAGTCAGAGATCACATGTTACATGGGGGACAGAGTAGAGTCAGAGAGATCACATGTTACATGGGGACAGAGTAGAGTCAGAGATCACATGTTACATGGGGACAGAGTAGAGTCAGAGAGATCACATGTTACATGGGGACAGAGTAGAGTCAGAGAGATCACATGTTACATGGGGACAGAGTAGAGTCAGAGAGATCACATGTTACATGGGACAGAGTAGAGTCAGAGAGATCACATGTTACATGGGGACAGAGTAGAGTCAGAGAGATCACATGTTACATGGGGACAGAGTAGAGTCAGAGAGAGATCACATGTTACATGGGGACAGAGTAGAGTCAGAGATCACATGTTACATGGGGACAGAGGAGTCAGAGATCACATGTTACATGGGGACAGAGTAGAGTCAGAGAGATCACATGTTACATGGGGACAGAGTAGAGTCAGAGATCACATGTTACATGGGGACAGAGTAGAGTCAGAGATCACATGTTACATGGGGACAGAGTAGAGTCAGAGATCACATGTTACATGGGGACAGAGTAGAGTCAGAGAGATCACATGTTACATGGGGACAGAGTAGAGTCAGAGGTCACATGTTACATGGGGACAGAGTAGAGTCAGAGATCACATGTTCCATGGGGACAGAGTAGAGTCAGAGATCACATGTTACATGGGGACAGAGTAGAGTCAGAGATCACATGTTACATGGGGACAGAGTAGAGTCAGAGATCACATGTTACATGGGACAGAGTAGAGTCAGAGATCACATGTTACATGGGGACAGAGTAGAGTCAGAGAGATCACATGTTACATGGGGACAGAGTAGAGTCAGAGATCACATGTTACATGGGGACAGAGTAGAGTCAGATCACATGTGCATGGGGACAGAGTAGAGTCAGAGATCACATGTTACATGGGGACAGAGTAGAGTCAGAGATCACATGTTACATGGGGACAGAGTAGAGTCAGATCACATGTTACATGGGACAGAGAGTCAGAGATCACATGTTACATGGGGACAGAGTAGAGTCAGAGAGATCACATGTTACATGGGGACAGAGTAGAGTCAGAGATCACATGTTACATGGGGACAGAGTAGAGTCAGAGATCACATGTTACATGGGGACAGAGTAGAGTCAGAGATCACATGTTACATGGGGACAGAGTAGAGTCAGAGATCACATGTTACATGGGGACAGAGTAGAGTCAGAGAGATCACATGTTACATGGGGGACAGAGTAGAGTCAGAGAGATCACATGTTACATGGGGACAGAGTAGAGTCAGAGATCACATGTTACATGGGGACAGTAGAGTCAGAGATCACATGTTCCATGGGGACAGAGTAGAGTCAGATCACATGTTACATGGGGACAGAGTAGAGTCAGAGATCACATGTTACATGGGGACAGAGTAGAGTCAGAGATCACATGTTACATGGGGACAGAGTAGAGTCAGAGATCACATGTTCCATGGGGACAGAGTAGAGTCAGATCACATGTTACATGGGGACAGAGTAGAGTCAGAGATCACATGTTCCATGGGGACAGAGTAGAGTCAGATCACATGTTCCATGGGGACAGAGTAGAGTCAGATCACATGTTCCATGGGGACAGAGTAGAGTCAGAGATCACATGTTACATGGGGACAGAGTAGAGTCAGATCACATGTTCCATGGGGACAGAGTAGAGTCAGAGATCACATGTTACATGGGGACAGAGTAGAGTCAGAGATCATATGGGGACACACATGTTACATGGGACAGAGTAGAGTCAGAGATCACATGTTACATGGGGACAGAGTAGAGTCAGAGATCACATGTTACATGGGGACAGAGTAGAGTCAGAGATCATGTTACATGGGGACAGAGTAGAGTCAGAGATCACATGTTACATGGGGACAGAGTAGAGTCAGATCACATGTTACATGGGGACAGAGTAGAGTCAGATCACATGTTCCATGGGGACAGAGAGAGTCAGATCACATGTTCCATGGGGACAGAGTAGAGTCAGATCACATGTTCCATGGGGACAGAGTAGAGTCAGATCACATGTTCCATGGGGACAGAGTAGAGTCAGATCACATGTTCCATGGGACAGAGTAGAGTCAGATCACATGTTCCATGGGGACAGAGTAGAGTCAGATCACATGTTCCATGGGGACAGAGTAGAGTCAGAGGTCACATGTTCCATGGGGACAGAGTAAGTCAGATCACATGTTCCATGGGGATAGAGTAGAGTCAGATCACATGTTCCATGGGGACAGAGAGTCAGATCACATGTTCCATGGGGACAGAGTAGAGTCAGATCACATGTTCCATGGGGACAGAGTAGAGTCAGATCACATGTTCCATGGGGACAGAGTAGTCAGATCACATGTTCCATGGGGACAGAGTAGAGTCAGATCACATGTTACATGGGGACAGAGTAGAGTCAGATCACATGTTCCATGGGGACAGAGTAGAGTCAGATCACATGTTCCATGGGACAGAGTAGAGTCAGATCACATGTTCCATGGGGACAGAGTAGAGTCAGATCACATGTTCCATGGGGACAGAGTAGAGTCAGATCACATGTTCCATGGGGACAGAGTAGAGTCAGATCACATGTTCCATGGGGACAGAGTAGAGTCAGATCACATGTTCCATGGGGACAGAGTAGAGTCAGATCACATGTTCCATGGGACAGAGTAGAGTCAGATCACATGTTCCATGGGGACAGAGTAGAGTCAGATCACATGTTCCATGGGGACAGAGTAGAGTCAGATCACATGTTCCATGGGGACAGAGTAGAGTCAGATCACATGTTCCATGGGGACAGAGTAGAGTCAGATCACATGTTCCATGGGGACAGAGTAGAGTCAGATCACATGTTCCATGGGGACAGAGAGTCAGCAGATCACATGTTCCATGGGGACAGAGTAGAGTCAGATCACATGTTCCATGGGGACAGAGTAGAGTCAGATCACATGTTCCATGGGGACAGAGTAGAGTCAGATCACATGTTCCATGGGGACAGAGTAGAGTCAGATCACATGTTCCATGGGGACAGAGTAGAGTCAGATCACATGTTCCATGGGGACAGAGTAGAGTCAGATCACATGTTCCATGGGGACAGAGTAGAGTCAGATCACATGTTCCATGGGGACAGAGTAGAGTCAGATCACATGTTCCATGGGACAGAGTAGAGTCAGATCACATGTTCCATGGGGACAGAGTAGAGTCAGATCACATGTTACATGGGGACAGAGTAGAGTCAGATCACATGTTCCATGGGACAGAGTAGAGTCAGATCACATGTTCCATGGGGACAGAGTAGAAGTCAGATCACATGTTCCATGGGGACAGAGTAGAGTCAGATCACATGTTCCATGGGGACAGAGTAGAGTCAGATCACATGTTCCATGGGGACAGTGTAGAGTCAGATCACATGTTCCATGGGGACAGAGTAGAGTCAGATCACATGTTCCATGGGGACAGAGTAGAGTCAGATCACATGTTCCATAGGGACAGAGTAGAGTCAGATCACATGTTCCATGGGGACAGAGTAGAGTCAGATCACATGTTCCATGGGGACAGAGTAGAGTCAGATCACATGTTCCATGGGGACAGAGTAGAGTCAGATCACATGTTCCATGGGGACAGAGCCTCTCCTGTAGAGTCGCTCCTCTCTCTAAAGTCTCCATCACTCTCTGGTTAAAGTCATCATGTCTGTAACCAGCCTCCATCATTCTGAGTGAATGTGTCTGTTTCACAACTTCTTCCTTGTGTTTCGATGCAGTTCGGTCTGCAGACAGGGTTAGCTTCATGCTGTTAGCTCGTTAGCTTCATGCTGTTAGCTCGTTAGCTTCATGCTGTTAGCTAGTTAGCTCCATGCTGTTAGCTAGATGCTGCGTTAAGATTCGTGCTTTACACTTGTCTGAAGCTCTTTAGATCCCTCCCCCCCTTGTAACTGGGTATTTACGACACTGAAGTAAACGTTAAATACCTCAAAAACTGAAGGGGGCGCTAAAAGGGAAAAACTCCATAATGGGGCTTTAAATGATTTGGTATATAATGTTTTTTGACAGGATATATTATATATTTTTTTCTTCTTCTTTTTCTTTCATCTCAAAATTTTAAGACGCACCACCACTGGTGTTTGCATAGACCCCCCCCCTTCTGTTTACACCTCAGTCAGTTAAGGTCGGCCTGATGATCACTGGAGGTCACCGAGGTCACCAGGTGTTAGGTAGAGCTGGTTTTCGGGGCCCCGGAGCCCTTCATCTGTTGGTGTTGGTTGGAGGTCGAGGGGGGCTTGTTGGTGGGTGGTGTTGGGTGGAGGTCGAGGGGGGCTTGTTGGTGGGTGGTGTTGGGTGGAGGTCGAGGGGGGCTTGTTGGTGGGTGGTGTTGGGTGGAGGTCGAGGGGGGCTTGTTGGGTGGTGTTGGGTGGAGGTCGAGGGGGGCTTGTTGGTGGGTGGTGTTGGGTGGAGGTCGAGGGGGGCTTGTTGGTGGGTGGTGTTGGGTGGAGGTCAAGGGGGGCTTGTTGTTGGGTGGAGGTCAAGGGGGCTTGTTGGTGGGTGGTGTTGGGTGGAGGTCGAGGGGGCTTGTTGGTGGGTGGTGTTGGGTGGAGGTCGAGGGGGCTTGTTGGTGGGTGGTGTTGGGTGGAGGTCGAGGGGGGCTTGTTGGTGGGTGGTGTTGGGTGGTGGTTGAGGGGGGCTTGTTGGTGGGTGGTGTTGGGTGGAGGTCAAGGGGGGTTGTTGGTGGGTGGTGTTGGGTGGAGATCGAGGGGGGCTTGTTGTTGGGTGGTGGTTGAGGGGGGCTTGTTGGTGGGTGGTGTTGGGTGGAGGTCAGGGGGCTTTGGTGGGTGGTGTTGGGTGGAGGTCAAGGGGCTTGTTGGTGGGTGGTGTTGGGTGGAGGTCAAGGGGCTTGTTGGTGGGTGGTGTTGGGTGGAGGTCAAGGGGCTTGTTGGTGGGTGGTGTTGGGTGGAGGTCAAGGGGGGTTGTTGGTGGGTGGTGTTGGGTGGAGGTCAAGGGGGCTTGTTGGTGGGTGGTGTTGGGTGGAGGTCGAGGGGGGCTTGTTGGTGGGTGGTATTGGGTGGAGGTCAAGGGGGCTTGTTGGTGGGTGGTGTTGGGTGGAGGTCGAGGGGGCTTGTTGGTGGGTGGTGTTGGGTGGAGGTCAAGGGGGCTTGTTGGTGGGTGGTGTTGGGTGGAGGTCAAGGGGGCTTGTTGGTGGGTGGTGTTGGGTGGAGGTCAAGGGGGCTTGTTGGTGGGTGGTGTTGGGTGGAGGTCAAGGGGGCTTGTTGGTGGGTGGTGTTGGGTGGAGGTCAAGGGGGCTTGTTGGTGGGTGGTGTTGGGTGGAGGTCAAGGGGGCTTGTTGGTGGGTGGTGTTGGGTGGAGGTCGAGGCCCCGGGCGTTCGGGAGTCACCATCATCGCTGTTTTTCTTTTGGGTTTCTGAGGACAAAGAAAAGCTCTTTGTGGAGAACCGGTTCAGGAGGAGGCGGAGCCTCAGATCAGCTGCTGGGGGCTCAGGATGGAACTGTGTGTTCAAACCAGTCTGTCCACATATACACACACACACACACACATACGCACAGACACACACACAGACACACACAGTCACACACACACACAGTCACACACACACACAGTCACACACACACACACACACACACATACGCACAGACACACACACACACAGTCACACACACATACGCACTTACACACACACAGTCACACACACACACATACGCACATACACACACACAGTCACACACACACACAGTCACACACAGTCACACACAGACACACACACACACAGTCACACACATACGCACATACACACACACATACACACAGTCACACACGCACATACACACACACAGTCACACACACACACAGTCACACACATACGCACAGACACACACACACACACACACACAGTCACACACACGCACAGACACACACACAGTCACACACACACACATACGCACAGACACACAAAGTCACACCCACACACACAGTCACACACACACACACAGTCACACACATACGCACACACATACACACACATACGCACAGACACGCACAGACACACACACATACACATACAGACACACACAGTCACACGCACACACATATTTACACTCAGTCACACACACACATACGCACAGACAGGCACACACACAGTCACACATACACAGTCTCACACACACACACACACATACGCACAGACACACACACAGTCACACACACATACGCACAGACACACACAGTCACACACACACACACACACATATGCACAGACACGCACAGACACACACACACACAGTCACACACACACACACACACACGCACAGACACACACTCTCACATGCACACTCATACACACACACACAGTCACACACACACTCTCACACGCACACACTCATACACACACACACTCACACATACGCACAGACACACACATGTACGCACACAGGAGGAGGAGGAGCCTTAGTTGGGGGGTCACGTAGAACTTGATTTCGGACGCTTCACGCTTTCAATAATAAAGTAAAACATTGTTACAAAATAATCTCTAAATATAGAAACTCGTCTCGTGGGACCGTTGTTTACCTGTTTACTTGTTTACCTGTTTACTTGTTTACCTGTTTACTTGTTTACATGTTTACTTGTTTACCTGTTTACTTGTTTACCTGTTTACTTGTTTACCTGTTTACTTCGTTCAGGCGGTTGTGGGCCGCGTGTCTCTGGCGTGCCGATGACCTTTGACCTCTGGTCTGTGACCTCGCGTGTGTGTGGTTTAGGATGAAAAGCTCTCGTTCTGCTTCAGATGATCGGTGGTTTCCATGACGACCAGTTCAAAGACTCCAGTAACTCAGTCAGAAAGGCCCCGTTGTCCCACGCCCCCTGAACGCATCTTCAAAGCTGAAGCTGAGGAAGAAGCTGTGTGTGTGTGTGTGTGTGTGTAGATGTATTAGGGTCATTGACCCCGGAGTCCTCCTCTGACCTCTGCAGGATCTTTCTCTAAAGCCTGAAGGGGGCGTGTCACTAAAACCTGAAGGGGGCGTGTCTCTAAAGCCTGAAAGGGGCGTGTCTCTAAAGCCTGAAGGGGGCGTGTCTCTGCAGTGAGGGCGAGGCTGAATGTCAGGAATGTGTCTGACGTGTCGGCACTCGTCCTCCTCTCTCTCTCAGGGCTGTGGGGGGGTGGTCTGGGCCAGGCTCTGATGGTCCTCCTAGAGGAGGGGGTGTCTTTCAGGGTCTTCTTTGTGTGGATGGAGTCCATCACGGAGGTCCTGGGGGCCGATGGGGGGCCGATGAGGGCAGATGGAGGCCGATGGGGACGAAGGGGTAAATGAGGCCGATGGGGGACAGGTGGGGGCCGATGGAGGCCGATGGGGGACAGGTGGGGGCCGATGGAGGCGATGAATGGCAGATGGGCGATGGGGGCCGATGGGGGACAGGTGGGGGCCGATGGGGGACAGGTGGGGGCCGATGGAGGCCGATGGGGGACAGGTGGGGGCCGATGGGGGACAGGTGGGGGCCGATGGAGGCCGATGGGGGACAGGTGGGGGCCGATGGAGGCCGATGGGGGACAGGTGGGGGCCGATGGAGGCCGATGGGGATAGACAGGCGGATGGGGACAGGTAAATGGGGCGATGGGGGAAATGGGGCGATGGAGGCCGATGGGGGACAGGTGGGGGCCGATGGAGGCCGATGGGGGACAGGTGGGGGCCGATGGAGGCCGATGGTGGCCGATGGGGGGCCGGTGGGGGCCGATAGGGGACAGGTGGGGGCCGATGGGGGACAGGTGCACATGAGGAGGAGCAGCACCTCCTCTGATCTCCATGATGAGGGGGCGTGTCTGGGTGGAGGTGACGGTGCTCACCGACCTGCTCCTTCATCTTCCTCATGCAATTAGATATTTATATTCAATTTTATATGTATATTTATATATGTTTATATATGTATATACACATAATATGTATAAATATATATTTATACATTTATACATATATATACATAAATATTTATAAATATATTTCTTTGAATATAAATATGTATAAATACATATACATCTATATATTAATATATTATGTTTATACACATATATCTATATTTATAAATATATATATTTATATAAATATATATATATATATATATATATATAGTTAGCCCTGAATAGAAGCATCAACCAATCACATTGAGTCTGAACCAAGATATAAATTGTATAAATTGTGTGTGTCTGTGTGTGTGTTAGTGTGTTATTGTGTGTATATGAATGTGTGTGTGTGTTAGTGTGTTATTGTGTGTATATGTGTGTGTGTGTGTTAGTGTGTGTGTGTGTCTGTGTGTGTGATGATGTCATCCTGAACGCGTGTCATTGAATCAACAAACACAGAAGTTCATTTGACAAAATACAGAAAGTACATAAACGATGTTGATGTTGTTGTTGTTGTTGTGGGTAGATAAGTGAAAGCTCTATCTCGTGAATGTTTAACTCATTTCTATTTCATCTTGTTCATTCCCCGTGTGATGCATGTTGCTGATGTCATGTGACCTCTGACCTCTGACCTGTGACCTGTGTGTGTCCTCAGGGTGGAGTCTCCGTACTAAAGAAGCTGCTGACCAGCTGGTGAGTCTCTGGAACACACACACACACACACACACATATTTACAGTGTACAGTACATATACATATATATATATATATATACACTACCGTTCAAAAGTTTGGGATCACCCAGACAATTTCGTGTCTTCCATGAAAAATCACACTTTTATTTATCAAATGAATATAAAATGTAGTCAAGACATTGACAAGGTTAGAAATAATGATTAATATTTGAAGTATTAATTTTGTTCTTCAAGCTCAAAGGAAGGCCAGTTGTATAGCTTCTCTCATCAGCATAACTGTTTTCAGCTGTGCTAACATAATTGCACAGGTTTTCTAATCAGACATTAGTCTTCTAAGGCGATGATCAAACACAATGTACCATTAGAACACTGGAGTGATAGTTGATGGAAAAGGGCCTCTATACACCTATGGAGATATTTCATTAGAAACCAGACGTTTCACCTAGAAGAGTCATTTACCACATTAACAATGTAGAGAGTATATTTCTGATTAATGTTATCTTAATTGAAAAAACAGTGCTTTTCTTTGAAAAATAAAGTCATTTCTAAGTGATCCCAAACTTTTGAACGGTAGTGTATATATATAATAAAGTATATTATATACTATATGATGTCCACATCTTTAATGTATACTGTATTCTATATTTATTTATATATACCGCTTAATATATGTAAATGCATCACTTTGTTATGGCTTGTGGTGTGTGAGACTCCACTTTAAACACACACACACACACACAGGACTCACAGCCTGTGTGTGTGTGTGTGTGTGTGTGGAGACCAGAAGACATGCTCTTATTCTGAAAATATACCATATCAGCAGCTCCGCTCACGTTTCCTTCCTCTTCCTCTCAGGAGATGCTGGCCCCCCATTTTTTCATCTGTGCAGCCGGGAGGAGCGCCCAGTTGGATGTGAAGCCCCGCCCCCTTCACCCCCCACCCCCCCCTGGACAAAACCAGATTTCCCAACACCCCTCTGGACTCTATCAGTTTGGATTATCAGCTTCAGTTCATTTTTTTTTACTCCTTTGAGCTTTTTTTTTCATCTCCACCACCAGGATGAACCGTCCACCATCACGGGATCTCCTCCTCCTCCTCCTCCTCCTCCTCCTGCAGAATACCAGAAACACAGAAACTGTGCGACAGCTGACGGACTGACGGCCACGATGAGAGACTCTCTTTATCCTCCTGGAAACCCGAGGAGGAAACACACACACACACAGACACACACACACACACACACACACACACACACACACACGGAGGCCACACACGAAGACTTTGAGGATTTGAGGTTTTATTTTGAAAGTTTAGATCTCTCTCCCCCTCCGTGCCAAGGGGGCGGAGCTTCCCCGCACTTCAAGCGAAGGATTTCAAAGTAAAGTTCCGATGCTTCTCTGAACTCGAGGACACACACACACTCGTGTGTTTTTACTACACAACTTTACGAGTATCTCTCTCCTTAGGGGAGCTCTAGGAGTGTTGTGCACACACACACACACACACACACGTCCTCTCATTTTAAACTAATCTGTTGTGCGTTTGACACTTTGTCAACTCTAAAATATCAACACTGGCTTATGAAGAGACTCCGCCCTCATCCTGTTAGAGGAGAACATGTTCCAGACAAGACCCGGCACGCGGAGACCAGTCGGTGTGTGTGTGTGTGTGGGGGCACAGGTGAAGTAAAAGAGAGGAAGGAAAAGGGCGGGAAGGTGTGTGTGGGCGGTGCTACGGATTTATTATATATTTTTTGTGTTTTTGAATCTAAAACATAGTTTTTGCAGGTAAATAATTAAACAATGAAAATGTTTCTCCTCGAGTATTCTGACCTCTGACCTCAGACTCCAACGTGCACTGATCTCCAGTCAGAAAAGTATTTATTTTGTTTAGATAAAAAGAAAAAGGAAAGCTGCACGACCGGCGCTGAAGGTCAGAATCTCTCACGCTTTTATTTTGTAGAGTTTTCAGCCTGAAACTCGTTGAAAAGGCTAAAAAAAAAAAGTTGTTTATTCCGCCGTTTTTTGTTCTTTTGGGGATAAAAAGCGCCGCAGAATGTTTCAGGATCCACGTTCGACACAAACTGCCCCGGTGTAAATAATAGAGGTAGATACACTGTAAACAATCTGTTTGTGACACATTTGTTGTTGTTGTTGAAAATATCCGTGGGGATTTTTTTCTTTTTCTTGTCATGATTTATTTGTTTAAAAAAAAAAGAATTGTTGTTTTTGCTCATGTTTACAGAACACGTCTGGCCTTTTGTAATCCTGTAAACATCTTCACGTGAAGGTGGAACTCATAAACGTTGAGGAACAATTTGTTGTGTTTTCATACAGAGAAGTGACGGCCAATCAGAGCCCGGCTTCAGACCGACCAATCACAGAGAGGACGAGGTGTGTGTGTGTGTGTGGGGGTGTGGTGTGTGTGTGTGTGTGTGAGACAGAATGTGTTTCCTAGGTAACAGGGCGTGGCAGAAACAGAAACCCTCGACTGAAAGAAGAAAAACAAAGAGTTTCAGCCTCAAGGATCTTATACGATCAATAAGTCGACAACAAGTACTACTACTAGTACTAGTACTACCTCGACTACTGCTACTACTACTCGTACTACTACTAGTACTAATACTACTACTACTAGTACTAATACTACTACTAGTACTACCTCTACTACTAGTACTACTACTAGTACTAATACTACCTCTACTACGACTAATACTACTACTACTAGTACTAATACTACCTCTACTACCACTACTACTAGTACTACTACTACCTACTAGTACTAGTACTACTACTAATACTACCTCTACTACTAGTACTACTACTACAACTAGTACTAATACTACCTCTACTACTACTAGTACTACTGCAGTGAGTAGACAGAACATCAGAAGTCGTTCGTCGTCTTCTGGCCGCCGATCTCTCGTCAACCCGACCTCTCGTCAACCCGACCTCCCAGACGTGTCTCGTTGGGTGTCCAGAGCGGCGGCCCTTTTCCCCGTATCCTAAGTTGTGTTTTTCAGCTCGTTAAAAACGCGAAAATGGTCTTTTCAAAATAAACCTCCGTCTTCACAGGAACCTCCGTTAGCTTCATCAACAGAAGCTCTTATTTAGACTGTCGTTGTTTCAGGGAAAGAAATCGTCGTTGGGGTTAAACTAGCCGCCGCTAAAGACGCGACTCATATGACGACATTGACTCCTCCTTCCAGTCAAACTACGGCTGCTCATTGTAACCAATGAAGCATTAAAGCGTGGGGAATCAGCCCGCTAACTAGCGGACAGCTAGCTGATGCTTCAATGCTACACTGGTTGTCCTTAGACGAGCTAACGTTAGCCATCTAGCTGCGACCACTCTTAGTTAGTTTTTTTACCGGTGAATAATGAAGCTTAATGAAAGTAAACAGTGGTGTGATGATTCGCAAAACGAATGAAATTCACCAAACCCCCAGAACCCCCAGAACCCCCAGAACCCCGGGAGCCAGCAGGCCGACCTCTCCGCTGCGAGGTCATCGAGGCGTTGCCACTGAGGGCGGATCCCAAAGTTCAGTCGCTTGTCAACTGCATGTTTTTTTTCAAAAGTTCAAAAATCAAAAGCAGGGACCAATGAGAGCCCAGCGAGAAGGTGCTGCTCGTCCAATCAGCTGCAGGAGGAGTCGCTCCTTTGTCCTGCTGCAGTTTGAATGAAGACAGTTTGTTCCTCAGGTGGGCGTCGCCAAACCAACGGGCAGAACGGCCGGCTGGAGTCATTCACACCTTGAGCAGGCCTACCTCTGCATTGTGTGTGTCTGTGTGTGTCTGTGTGTGTGTCTGTGTGTGTGTGTGTGTTTCTGTGTGTGTGTCTGTGTGTGTGTGTGTGTGTAGGTGTGTGTGTGTTTCTGTGTGTCTGTGTGTGTGTGTGTGTGTGTGTGTGTGTGTGTCTGTGTGTGTGTGTTTCTGTGTGTGTGTGTGTGTGTTTCTGTGTGTGTGTGTGTGTTTCTGTGTGTGTGTGTGTGTTTCTGTGTGTGTGTGTGTGTGTGTTTCTGTGTGTTTCTGTGTGTGTGTGTGTGTGTGTGTGTGTGTTTCTGTGTGTGTGTGTGTGTTTCTGTGTGTGTGTGTGTCTGTGTGTGTGTGTGTGTGTGTGTGTGTGTGTGTGTGTGTGTGTGTGTGTGTTTCTGTGTGTCTGTGTGTGTGTGTGTGTTTGTGTGTGTGTGTGTGTCTGTGTGTGTGTGTGTGTGTGATTCAGCCTTCAGGACTGAACACGCCTGCAGCGTTTAGTCAGGAATGTGTGTGTGTTGCATCTTGTTGAGTCAACGTTGAGCCATGCAGGGGGGGGGAGGGGAGGGGAGGGGCATCCGTCTGCTTTCACTTCCTCACGTCTCCCCTGTCCGGGTTTCAAGTGAAATGTCTCCGGAGTTCTGGTGATCAAACACCCAAGAAGAGAATATAAATATTCTCTCACAAATAAGAACAACGAATAGAATCAAACCGACACTTTAAATGAACATCATGTGCTTCATTATATTTATGGCAGAAAGATAAGAATAAAATAAATAAAGGGCCGTGTGATCTAACCTTTCCTTACAATGTATTTTTTCAATTGGTGCAGATGAAGGAAATGTTTGACCTTTGACCTTCAGGAGCATTAAAGAACGCGTCTCGTGGGTCGTGATGCTAACGTGTTAGCCGCGACGCCTCGATTAACTTCAGGCGGTTTAAACTAATGACTTTGATCCTTTTACACTGAAGGAGGAGCTCAGTGTGGCCTGGAGCTGTGTGTGTGTGTGTGTGTGTGTGTGTGATTACAGGGTACAGTAATAACAGCCTTGTGTATAATAACGGTTCCTCAGGTATGAAGCTACCTGAGGACAAAGAGGCTCATTTCACATGTTTGTAAATGTCATAAAACTGTTCTTGACATTGTAAGAGTTTTTAAACATATTTAAACTAACGTGCTCACGGTTTAATACAGATCATGTGATCATGACATCATGATGTCTCGCGGGTCGATGTCATGTGGAAAACCAGTCAGTGTTTAGACCGACAGGAGTAACGTTAGCTAGTAACGTTAGCAGCACGCTAACGGAGAAGCAGCGGAGGTTCCCTTCAGTTACATGGTGATGCGTTCAGGCTCTGCTCAGTGAACAGCAGCACTCTAAAAAGATAAAAGCAGAACATTAATTAGTTGTTTCTATTTCTTGGGAGTTTTTCCTGATGTGAGGTCAGAGGTCAAAGGTCAGGGATGTTTACGTATAAAAGGACCGTTTCTGTTCCTCCTCACCGTTAACCTTCACGTCCAGTTCCCCCGCTCAGCGTTTTCTGCAGAAACGAGAGACTTCCTCTTCTTCTTCATCATCTTCATCGCCGATGGAGCCGAGAGGATTCAGGGCAATGAGAGCCGAGCGAGTCGAGTGAACGTGTTTCACTCTCGTGTTGCTACTGAAACGTGACGAAGAGTCTCGGCTTCACACAGGAAAACAGAAGCTTTTGAACTCGAGCCTTTCTTCTGTTTACCTTTGAGATAATCTTCACTTGTTGACAGAACAACTTTATGTCCAACTTAATAACTTTATTATTTTTAGTATTTATTAAACTTCAGTAAAACTCGTCTGGTGTTTTGCTTCTTGAAGCGACGTGTTGACGCAACAACTCGCCGAGCCGAGTGGAGCTAACCAAAACAGCAACGAGGTCACGCTACGCTAGCAGCTTCCACCCAGGCTCTGTGCTAAGCTAGGCTAACCACCTGTATTTTCCCTGGTACATGCTAAGCTAGGCTAACCACATGTAAATTCCCTGTCACATGCTAAGCTAGGCTAACCACCTGTAGATTCCTTGTCACATGCTAAGCTAGGCTAACCACCTGTACATTCCCTGTCACATGCTAAGCTAGGCTAACCACCTGTACATTCCCTGTCACATGCTAAGCTAGGCTAACCACCTGTACATTCCCTGTCACATGCTAAGCTAGGCTAACCACCTGTACATTCCCTGTCACATGCTAAGCTAGGCTAACCACCTGTACATTCCCTGTCACATGCTAAGCTAGGCTAACCACCTGTACATTCAACTATATTTATCGATAAAACCAGAGGAGAGCAACCAACTCTGTAAAATTCAAGCATGTCTTAAAGACATAAAAACATGGATGACCTGTAACTTCTTGATGTTAAACTCAGACAAAACCGAAGTAATTTTAATCGG
Source organism: Pseudoliparis swirei (assembly GCF_029220125.1). Classification (NCBI taxonomy): domain Eukaryota; kingdom Metazoa; phylum Chordata; class Actinopteri; order Perciformes; family Liparidae; genus Pseudoliparis; species Pseudoliparis swirei. The sequence continues at coordinate 21,346,110 of NC_079388.1, read as the reverse complement.
CCCTGAGCACCTCAGAGATCAATTATCTGGTGATGTGGTTTCTGTAGACGGCATTGCCCTGGCATCCAACACCACTGTAAAGAATCTTGGCGTTATCTTTGATCGGGACTTGTCCTTTAACTCCACGTAAAGCAAATCTCAAGGACTGCATTCTTTCATCTGCGTAATATTTAAAAAATCAGGCACATCTTGTCTCAAAAAGATGCAGAAAAATTGGTTCGTTACTTCGAGACTGGATTACTGCAACTCCTTATTATCAGGCTGCTCTAATAAATCTCTTAGGTCCCTCCAGTTGATCCAGAATGCTGCAGCTCGTGTTCTCACTAAAACTAAGAACAGAGATCACATCACTCCTGCACTAGCTGCTCTGCACTGGCTCCCAGTAAAATCAAGAATCACTTTTAAAATTCTTCTTAACCTACAAAGCCTTGATTGGTGATGCTCCATCATATCTTAAGGAGCTTGTCGTACCATATTGCCCCACTAGAGAGCTACGCTCACTAAATGCGGGACTACTTGTAGTTCCTAGAGTCTTAAAAAGTAGAATGGGAGGCAGAGCCTTTAGTTATCAAGCTCTCTTTTATGGAACCAGCTTCCAATTTCAGTCCGGGAGGCAGACACAGTCACCTCGTTAAGAGTAGACTTAAGACCTTCCTCTTTGACAGAGCTTATAGTTAGGGCTGAATCAGGTTCACCTGGTCAGCCCCTTGATATGCTGCTATAGGCTTATAGCTGCCGGGGACGTTTTAGGATGCACTGAGTACCTATCTCCTCTTTTTCTCTCCTTAAGGATGAATTTTCATCTCTCAATCACACCTTACTAACTCTGCTCTCTCCCCGGCAGTCCTTTTGACTCTACGTCTCACGGAGTCATCGACCCCTATGAGCCCACATAGATCCTATCTGCCTGATGGATCGCCTGGGTCGGAATTCCTGCTCATGACTACGCCACTGTCCTGTTGAGACTCCGCCCTCCTCCTCCCCACCGCCATCTGCCTGATGGATCGTGGAGGTCTCCATCGTGGAATATGCCTACTATGAACTATTCATACACTCTGTCATATTCATTGAATGTATTTTAACTCTAAATCTGTCCTTCTGTACACATTACATCTATTGCATCTGTCCATCCTGGAGAGGGGTCCTCCTCTGTTGCTCTCCTGCAGGTTTCTTCCCTTTTTCCCCTGAAGGGTTATTTGGGGAGTTTTTCCTGGTCCGATGTGAGGTTTTGGGGCAGGGATGTCTATGTGTACAGATTGTAAAGCACTCCGAGACAAATTTGTAATTTGTGAAATTGGGCTATACAAATAAACTGAATTGAAAAACTGAATTGAATTCCCTGTCACATGCTAAGCTAGGCTAACCACCTGTACATTCCCTGTCACATGCTAAGCTAGGCTAACCACCTGTAGATTCCCTGTCACATGCTAAGCTAGGCTAACCACCTGTACATTCCCTGTCACATGCTAAGCTAGGCTAACCACCTGTACATTCCCTGTCACATGCTAAGCTAGGCTAACCACCTGTACATTCCCTGTCACATGCTAAGCTAGGCTAACCACCTGTTTCATTGTGACCATGAACTGAATCATGTGAATCAAACATATTTAAAGATATGAAACCACGAACTCTTTGTCATTATTTAATTATTATTTTTCATGCGTCGCGTTTGTAGAATAAATGAGTGAATCAACAGAATCAGATGATATTTAGCATCATAATCGGCCTGTGAGTTGTTTCTTGAACGTATTAAAACAGTTTTATTGTTTCAGTTTTAAACAGTTTTGTGAAACAACTGAACACTTTGAATTAAAGACGGCGCGCTTGTTCCTGAATGCAACGGAACGTTGCTACACTGCTCATTTATATTGATATTATAGTCATATTATTATTCCATTAAAGACATGTATATATATACAAATATATATATATATATGTTTTTTCTCAGAACAAAGCAAAGGCTTCATGTGACTGAGCCGCTCCCCTGCTCACTTCTTTCCCTCGTGTTGGTCTTCTGGCCTGCAGCGCCCTCTGCTGGTGGAGGTCTGGTGTTACATCACATTTTCTCCTGGTTCTGATCTGCGATGTCAAGAAGTCTGGTAAGAAAATAAATAATGG